>NC_088926.1:13840000-13920000 GCF_038396675.1 Hydra vulgaris | reverse complement strand
TTAGAACAGCAGTGGCCCACTACCCTCAGAAACAAAGGATCTGAAGTTCTAACTTATTTAAACAGAAGTATTTAAATACTAAAGAATAACATTTAAAAGTGTTTTAGTGAAAATGTAAAAAAAATTTGTGTTTTTGTGTAAAAAGATTTGTATTTTTAAAAAAAATGAAAATGCTCATATTGTGCAAGATAAAGTAAAGTTGCCGTTCAGGCACTATTGACAGAGTAGCCATTATTCACCATTTAATTAAGTTTAGTAACTCTGTGAGCTTTTCATCGCGTACTTCTTCTTCGGACTCACCTAACCATCGCATTACTTATTATTACCCTTAAGCAGACTTAGATTCTTTACGTAATTTTCTTCGTGGCAACCCTTGGAATGATGCCTTTTCTCTCTCAGCTGATAAATGCGCCTAATACGTAACCTCCTGGACCTCTTGTTGGTTCCAAGTAAAGCCTCATTCTACTCAATGGTTTTCACCTTCTTTTGCAGCTGCTTTATCGAACCGTAAACTATTTTTTTTTAAGTTTTCAAAAGAACAACACTCTCAAAAACAAACGCATATTTATTATTACAAGAAATTGATATAAAAAAGTCCCGATGCTAAGCTCCATTATTCCTAGTTCACTAAATTTCGTATCTTACCTCAGAAGTTAAGCTCGAGAGACTTTAAAAAAAACTTCAACAGCGTCATTAAAAAAACTCGGTCTAACATTCCATATCTGATTCATGAGACTGATCTTGTCATCTCTCCCAAGGATAAAACAGAAATATTTACAAAGAACTTTTTTTCTAATTTAACTCTTGAATCTTTTTATTCCATTTCAAACAGGTTAACCCATTTTTAGATCCTTAAATCATTCCAGCTTTTGCTACTAAATTCATATCTCAATTAAACTCTTCTGCGGCTTGTGGTCCTGATAACATTCCTGTCATAGTCTTACAAAGTTGTTCTAGAGAACTCTATTCAACTCTCTCTAGTCTATTTAATAAGAGCTTGATTAAACATTGTTTTCCTATCTGCTGGAAAATGGCACTGCGATTGTAATTTAAAAAAATCTGGAGAATATTCTGACCCCTCCTACTGCAGATCAGTTTTCTATCTGCTATTAGCAAGGTCTTTGAGTCTTTGATCAACAAATTTTTAACATCTCATCTTGAGTCAAATAATTTACAGTCAGGCAATCAATACGGTTTTCAATACTCTCGCTTTACGGCTGACTTGCTAACTGTTGTGACTTAAAGACTTTATCGTGCATTAGATGGAGATGGTGAGGCAAGGGCTGTTGCTCTTGACATATCTAAAGCTTTTGACAAAGTTTGGCATGCTGGTCTTTTTGTAAGTTTGCTTCTTTTGGTGGATCTTGGAAAGTTTTTGAGATTATCAAATCATTTCTTTCAAACCGCTTTATTTTTAAGTCATCCTCGAATACCAACACTCTTCTTTCTTTCCAGTAAATTCTAGGATACCTCAAAGTTCTATTCTTGTTCTTCCTTTATTTCTTATATACACTTTACACTAGTGTCTTAACAAAAAAGATTTTATACAAGAAATCCTGTCTCATATGCTCTAAAAACTTTTATTCGTCTAGTTTTTTCCCCGCACTTCAACCCTTTGGAACTCTCTCCCATCTTTATGTTAACCTGACTCAGACAACCTAAAACTTTTCAAGTCTTCTGTCAACTGTTTCCTTGCTCTATAACTCTATTCTTTAATAGAGGTTGCTTGCAGCCTTGTTGGGAGTAAATCAAAATAAAAAAAACCCTTTGTCAAACGTTAATCAATACTTAATCAATTTTTTATTACATTCCGTTCCCATATCTTTGGAGTAGAATTGTTTTGCCCAGTTTTGATATTTCTAAAACTTTTACCGTCTTTGTAACTAAATTAAAAAAATTAATTCTCTCCACGGATGATGTAGTCAGGTATTTTTTATTGTAAAAGACGCATTATACAACGCTTTATTATTTCTCTTTATTATTTTATATATATTATGCGCTTGTTAAAAGTTTTGACTATATGATCAGTAAAATTTTTTTATAGTTTGCATTCATTAAGGTATTTTACTACGATAGCTAGTGTAAACTTAAATTTAAAAAAAAAAAAGATACACACATATGTATTTTACTTGGTTTGCCCTTGATATGTCATGAGTAGAACGCAATAATGGTACCATTTAGTATGAAGGATTTACTTAGTCACATGTTTATAGTTGTTATCTAAAAGATACTTGCTCAAACCCAAACCCTAAGTAAATGGATAAGCTAAAGCCACTGCAAACGGCTATTTGATATAACGCCATTAGTATCACCTAACAATTTCTTAATAATAACAACATAAATATCTAAAAATTTTCTTATTTTGTTATTTAGGTGCCCCAAGAAGACCTTACGGTCTTGTCACAGAGCACCGCGGAAGTGCAATTAACTAGGAAGTTCACGCATCCTTCCTTACCGTGACGCGAATATATGTTCAGAGTACGTTTCGAACATCGATCTCCTGTTTTTAAAGCAAGCGTTCTAACCATGTGCCGCGGCCACGAAAAATGAAAATGGAAATAATTTGAATTAAACATTATAAAATAAATTTTTTTAAGGCCAGTTTTATATGAAGTTTTGAACAAAAACGAATTATTGTAAAGGTGCAAGATCAAGAACTCAAGGCAACAATATTTTAGAATAATAAAAAAAAACTTTAATTTCTTCAAGATCACCTGACACAAACTGTAAATAAAAACGATAATTTTGTAATTAGAAAGACTCAGAAATCCAAATGTCAATATGAACAAAGAATAACTAAGATAAAACAAATTTCTTTATAAAAGACCTAATATTTAGATGACAACTGTCAAAGCCCTCATTTGATCTATGAGCTGAAGTCTCCGGCGGCGATCATTTGATTTATGTGCTGCTCATGAAGTCCCCGCGGGCAATCATTTAATCTAGTACTGAAATCTTCGCCGGCGATCATTTGATCTATGTGCTGATGTCCCGCCGGCAATTATTTCATTAAAATCACGTGACACAAATTTTGAAAACAAATACAAATAATTCCGTAATGGATAGAATCAATAGGAAAAAAAGCTCCGACGCATCATGATAACTTGTTTACCTGACTCGCCTTTATAATATTAAATTTTCTCTAAACATCTGTCTAAATTTCCAAAACTACTAAATAAAATCTCATAGTTTTAGTTGAATTTTTTTCCTATTCTTTACATTTAAGACTGACGAGTTGTGTTGCATGTAGATATACAGATTTTATTTAGATATTGCTGTTAGAAAATTTTTTAGAACTAAACTATACAAAATAAAGTTAATTTATTTCGGGAGGAGTTTGAAATATTTTAAGTCCCGTTAATAATTTCATTATGCTTTAATATAAATTACCACCCAAAGTTTATTTGTTTTAAATAGACTATCAGGGGCACAAAACGATAAAAAATTTGAGAGATCCGATAAAAATATTAGAATTAATCCGATAAAAAATTTATTTATTGAAATGGGTAACTTTAATACAACAATTTTTATTAAATCTTTTGTCTTCAGCTTTTCCTTTGTTTTCTTTATTTTAATTTTTTTTTAAATCTACGTTTATACAATACCTATATTTGTATAACTTCTATACTTTAGTAGAATTTCTAATGACTTTAATTCTATGACTTGAATGTATATTTTCTACCCAATTTAACAAGTTTATTTACTCACTGCAAATTGAAAGTTCCGAGGAAACTATTAATAATTAATAAGTGAATTTATATTTAAAAAGTTAAACATTTGCATGAAACAATTTGTATTTACTAAATAAGTATATAGATATAGTTATTATTTATATAAATTAATATATTTTTTTTCTATTTATTTTAGGATTATTAATTGAATACTAGAGTACGCAATATTTTAAGTAAAATATTGCGTACTCTAAATAATTCTCAAATACATAAAAGTTTTGATTTTAGCACACCCACATTTAAAACAAATGTTTTCGAAGCTTGCACCCACTTATCACTATGAGTATATCATTGGGTGGGTGCAAAGTTTATTGTAAAATAATTTACTAGATTTAGTTTTTTAGAAATAAACTTTTTAAATAAATTGATAATTTATTTAAAAAAAAACTTATTAATAAATAATTAAACAATTTTGAGATCAAAATAGTTTTTTAATTTTGTAAAATTTTTTCAAAACTCTTATTTAAATAAATAAGAGTTTTGAAAAAAAAAATTATTATTTTTTTGAAACAAATTTTTAATCACAATAAATACAATGTCACCTGCGTTTGAAACTGTAAACATTATACTAAGACGTAATATACTGTATACTCAAAATCGGATAAAACTGTTTTAATATTAAAGATTGAAAAAATCTTTTTTATTAAAGACATATGTGCTTATCTATTTGCACTTATCTTTGTAAAAAAAAACACATGTGATGTTATTTTTGAAATAAGAAGAGGCTTATTTTTTTTTATTTTTGAAAAATAAAAACTTCTGTCTTTGAAAAAGGTAGCGAAGAAAACTTTTCTGTAAAAATGTGAGCTAATGTAAAAATCTAAAGCAAGAATAAGTTAAAACCAGGTTTATCCTAAACTAAAAATCTAAAGCAAGAATAAGTTAAAGCCAGGTTTATTCTAAACCAAAAAATAATTGGAAAACAATTATTATCAGAAATGTTTTTCTTGGGTTTATTTTTATTACATTATTACTACAAAGGTATGTTTTATTTTTAGTTTACAAAGCTTTTTTTCTCAATTTATCTTAAGTCGGCTTATGATGCACTTTAGATTTCGATTAATTTATGTCAATTTATGCTGTGAACTTTTAGTGAACTTTTTTAGGCATCCTAATGTTATTTTTTGTTGTTTATTGCTAATTATTACAACTAAAGTTATTTTTAGATGTTTATAACTATTTATTTATTACATTAATTTGTAGTTATAAATTGTAGTTTATTTAACTTTTTTGTCTTGTTCATATTTGTCTTATAAACACATTCCATAAGATATTCTTATATATAATACGTACATATCAATACTCGTATATACAAATAGTCAAGATAAATACTTGTCTTATCGCCAAATAATAAAAACGTATATATTATTAAAAAGCAATAAAACGTTTTTGACTTTTTATTTATTCTTGCAAAACTGAATATACTTTGAAATAGTGTTAGTTTATGATTAAAATATCATAAATTTATACTATATTATAAATGTGTATATATATTATAAATTTAAAATTAATTAAATCAAAATTCAATCAGAAATCATAAATTTTTAAAGTAGAAATCTTATCTATATATATTAGGTGAATCGTACTTTTAAGTTACAAAGTATTTAGTCATACTTCTAGGAGTAACATGAATTTAAAAAAAAAAAAAAAATAGAGAATATATGTTACTTGATCGATATTTTGCAAAAAAATCTTGTCAACGTTTTAAATGGAGTCAAACTATTATCTTGCCGTAAGTTTCAACTTCCTATATCCGACGTTATACCACCATTAAAATAGAAGTTAAATTCAACAAATTGCAACAATAACGATCAGTTCAACGAATACTTTCCATGTTTAAAGAATTAAATAAATAAAATAAATATTGATGATGTTCTTAAAACACAATTGAAAAAAAAGTTACTAGATATATTCATAAATAAAATTAATAGTTGCATGAGACAAAACAAGACAAGTAACTTTAACTAACGCGCCTTGTAAAAGTACAAGTTGAGGGATAAACTATGGGCCAGTGTAAAGCAATGAACATGAACAAGAAGTTGTGTAATTGAAAAGCTAGAGAGATAAAATTTTTGGGGAGCAAAGCAATTTTTATACTAATTAAGTTTTTATACTTTATAATAAGCATAAAAACTAAATTGTTGCTTTATTTGAGTGTCATTCAAAAATATAAATAAATAAGAAACGAAAATTAGAACTTAAAGAAGAAGAACCTTATTCTGATTTTTTATATTTATAACCTAAAATATAAAACATTTGAATAAATAAAATTTAAAAAATGCTAAAAAAATTTTGTTTAATGAGTTGCAACTATAATAAAGAAAATAAAAGAGACAAGACTACCAGTCTTCAAGAGACTACCAGTCTTCAAGAGACTACCAGTCTTCAAGAGACTACCAGTCTTTAAGAGACTATCAGCCTTTAAGAGACTATCAGTCTTCAAGAGACTATTAGTCTTCAAGAGACTACCAGTCTTCAAGAGACTACCAGTCTTCAAGAGACTACCAGCCTTCAAGAGACTACCAGCCTTCAAGTATTTCACTTCTTTAAAAAAAATTACATAAAAATTAATTTTTCTCTTGACGATTTTGAATTTATCATACATATTTTCAAAAACAAAAAAAATGTATTTTATTAATAGATGAAGTGTTCGTAATGGAGAGTCAATTGCGAAAATCTGTGATAACAACCATATCAATCAGTTCAAACTTAAAGAGAATCACGGAAAAAATTTTGTTTTTTTAACAAAAATAGCATTACTTTAAAAATACTTTTACTTTATTTCAATTTGAGTTAATGCAAAATAAATTTAAAAGTGTAAAGGTGGTAGTGAAGTTTAAAGGTGGTGGTGAAGTTTAAAGGCGGTGGTGAAGTTAAATTAAGTTTATGGTCCGATATAAATATTTAAATAAAACTAAAAAGGATAAATTTGTTAAACTATCAAAGTGTAATGTTTTTTTGATAGCACCAAAACCCATTGAAAGACGTATAAAGTACAAATACTTTTAAAATATGTAAAGAAGTAAAATGTATCTTTGACTTCGTCCACAAATTACGTCACGCAATTTTGACCGTTTTGGAAACTCTCCACCCCCATCCCTTCCTCATCACAACATAGTAATAAGTTCCGTATGAGTCGTCACAAAAACATTACTTCTCTTCCTCCTCCTTCCCCCTCCCTCCACTAGAGCGTGACGTAATTTATGGACGACCGCTTTGCATTTTTTGTGATGAAACATTAGCTGCGCTGAAAACTTATTCTAGTATAAGTAATGCTGGCGGAATTATAAGATTTATCGAAATTATATTATGTTTTGGAAGATTGTCAATGTTAAAGATTCATATGCAAATATATCTAAAGAAAATTTTAGACTATTTTCGAACAAATTACAAGTACAGTGCAGAAAATAACTGGCAGACAAAGACAAAGATGTTGTCACACGCGATACAGATATAGCACTTTGGCATACATCTTCAGGAATGATTGCTCTAGTCAATTAACTTATTAACTTTAGATACTCGGTAAGTTTACGACAGATCCTTTAGAAAAAATGCTCGGAATGTTTCGACAAAGATTGGGTGGCACTTATTTTATAAACACTCATGCTAGGAAAAGTGAGAATATATAAAGCAAAATTAATCATGCAAGTGGATTATAAATATTGACGAAATAGCAGAAAACGAAGCAAGAAGTGCCAGTGTATACTAAATGAAAATTTGTCAAATTTTCATATTTTACTTGAATTGGAAGAAAACTTAAAATAAATGTTGAAATAGCCCTGGTTTAAATTTTTGTGTAAGGTAACGCAGGGTTACTTTGACAGGTGGGTAACATTGACATGTATTAGATTAAATGTTTTTACCCGTTGATTATTGTTTTATTTGAAACTGTAAAATGTAAAGTTATGTAAAGAAAAAATGTTGTAGCCAGCTGCTAAATGAACAAATATAACTATTTTTATCCATATAATAGTAAGTGTAAATAAAAACACAATACGGAAGGCGTAAGTTAAACTAATTTCTCGTTTTTTTGTTGCTGAAAAACTTTAGTAAGTAATAAATAAGTAAGACCATACATCACTTTTACATATGTTATTATGATGCTGTTTCTAAAGACTAAGCATTTAAAATTTTTGTGGTATTTTTTTATTTCTAAATGCAAATTTCAGTTTTGGAGTAATATTGACAGGAATGCTTAAATCACCCCCATGAGTCAAGAATCAAGCAAAAGTTGGCGGAATGTCTAACATCTGATGAACCTTTCACAATTACATGAAATGGAATAAAAAAAGCAAACCCTCAATTAAAAGAGTAATTCTAAAAAAAAAAATGTACTTATATATCAAATGTCAACAGATCCGAAAATCGACACTTGCAAAAAGTTAAAATCCACACGTAACAATGTTGCATAATATTGGTAAGAACAAAATTTCAAAACCTGAAAATGCAAAAAATTATCTTGTTGTTTCTGAAATTAAACCAAACACTAAAAAATTTTTAACAAAGAAATCCAACAAAAAATTACAGCACTGCGGGATTTCATCGTTATCAGGTATTGAGTCATTAATGTGATGTAATAGTTTGACAATTAAATTCATAAATTAAAATACATTTTTACATTTTTAAGTAGATCGGAACTGAAACTAATTGATATCTTTCAAAAAATAATATAACATTACATTTTCTTTGCAATTTTACAACTTTTTAATGCTTATTTTTAAAATGAAAATGTAGGTTGGTGCTAATACACGTTAAAAATGTTTTCTTAAGAATCACTTTCTGAATTTCTGAAGAATTATGTACTGCAAATTAGATGGAAACTTTTAAATTTGTCTTCACACTCGTGTTGGTGCATTATTTTAATTAGTTTTCTATCAACAAGCAAAGCTCTTCGGTCAGAACAAATTGGTTTCAAAACTTTCACTTTGATGCTTTTATCGTTAGAAACTATATAATAAACAAAATGGGAGACAATTTTATTGAATTTGAAAGCAAAGCAGAATCAATCTTGTCAGGTATTGATTATACGGATGTTACAACATGAATTTGTCTACAAAGGAGAACTCCTAACAATGAAGATACTTTGCAATTGATATTAACCTCTCGAGTTTTTATCAACTGTTTTTTTAAACCTAATTCATTCCCAACAAGACTGGTCAGTTTTACGTTATTTACTTATTTCCAACAAGACTGCAAGCAACCACTATAAGGTTAAGAGTTACTAAAAAACAAAAAATAGTGTTAAAGAGCAAACGTAGATAACGTAAAATAAAAAACGTAGAAACGTAAATAGTGTTTCCCAAACCTCTAAAAATCTCATATATTCCATATATGAGATTTTTAGAGGTTTGGGAAAAGATTTAGGAGATAGTGGCAAGAAAAGTAACCATAGCAGATACTTTGCAATAAATTGTATCTATGGTTTCCGTGAGAAGTCAGTGGTGAATGATAATCCAAGAAAACGTAAGATAGAGGACTCAGCGAGCAATATTGAAATTCATTAATGCCGATAATATTTGATAGTTGTTTGCAGTAAAGAAGAGAGTTTTGTTGAAGTAAAAATTTACAAGCCACTGCACTGCAAACCCACAGTTCACTGCAAGCCCAAACAAGGAAGGTTAGATTCGATGTCAACTGCTTGTTCTAAGCGATCAAAAAGAGATGACTTTTTGTCAAGACAGGATATGTTGAGTAGTCAGCATTTGTCAACAGCCACTTTAGATATAAGATTGTCAGGAAGAATTCATTATGACAAGTCAGTAAGCCAATTTTAAAGTAAGTGCTTATTCGAAGAGTTATATTTGTAAGGTATACTGTAGACCTATTCTATACTATGGTATTGGAAACCTAAAATTAAATAGATTTTGATTTCAAAAATCTGATAACCATTGGATATAAATTTGTAAAACAACCACTAAACCCAAAAAACTATATTTAAATCTATTTGCGCAACTAACATTGAGCCAGCTGATGTTAAAATAAACGAATAAGTTTTTTTAACAACTAAATTTATTTAATAAAGTTTTATTAACAACTAAATTTATTTAATAAAGTTTTATTAACAACTAAATTTATTTAATAAAGTTTTATTAACAACTAAATTTATTTAATAAAGTTTTATTAACAACTAAATTTATTTAATAAAGTTTTATTAACAACTAAATTTATTTAATAAAGTTTTATTAACAACTAAATTTATTTAATAAAGTTTTATTAACAACTAAATTTATTTAATAAAGTTTTATTAACAACTAAATTTATTTAATAAAGTTTTATTAACAGCTAAATTTATTTAATAAAGTTTTGTTAACAACTAAATTTATTTAATAAAGTTTTATTAACAACTAAATTTATTTGAAAAGTTTTATTAACAACTAAATTTATTTAATAAAGTTTTATTAACAACTAAATTTATTTAATAAAGTTTTATTAACAACTAAATTTATTTAATAAAGTTTTATTAACAACTAAATTTATTTAATAAAGTTTTATTAACAGCTAAATTTATTTAATAAAGTTTTGTTAACAACTAAATTTATTTAATAAAGTTTTATTAACAACTAAATTTATTTGAAAAGTTTTATTAACAACTAAATTTATTTAATAAAGTTTTATTAACAACTAAATTTATTTAATAAAGTTTTATTAACAACTAAATTTATTTAATAAAGTTTTATTAACAACTAAATTTATTTAATAAAGTTTTATTAACAACTAAATTTATTTAATAAAGTTTTATTAACAACTAAATTTATTTAATAAAGTTTTATTAACAACTAAATTTATTTAATAAAGTTTTGTTAACAACTAAATAAGCTATTTTTAACTATTAATATGCTAAATAAGTTTTTTTAACTACTAAAACTAATAAAAACTTTTTTTAACGTTTTTTGTCGTTTTTCACTAGTTAACTACATTAAAATCATAGAAAAATATAATACGAATTCTGATAAAAATTACTCAAGCATGCTTGAGTAATTTATTGTGCACAGTATATTTTAGGCTTTGATTTTTATAAATGCATTTAAGTTTTTCAATTAGAAAGAAGATAAAATCACTTAGGGAACAAAAAAAAATAATGACGCAAGGAGTCGACTCTACAAAATAGTCGCCTTTACAAAATAGTCAGACTCTACAAAATTTGCGTATTCAATAGAATATCTGAAAGCAACGCAATTTTAGAAACTAAAAGTTTTAACTTCCGAAACAGAAGAAATTAATTATTATATAAATTATGTATATGCTCCGTTCCGTTCGATTTTTTTTTTGTTTTTAAATTTCTCTTTCTTTAGTTGTTAAAGTATTCTTATTATGAAAAATCGTAGTTCTAATATTTTGTTTAGTTCCCTAGTGGTTGCAGTAATTTATTTTAGGTTTTTATGAGTTATGTTTTTTTTTTGTAAAGGGGTCATCCATAAATGATGTCAGTGTCTGTTCTCAATTTTTTGACTCCCCCTCCCCCCTTTGTCAAATTGTCAATTTTTGGCCAACCCCCCGTTATATATGATGTCAGTTTTTGTGTACTCCCCCCCTAAAAAACAATAAAAATGCTTAAAAACCATTGATTTTTTTTCTGACTAAATTATACATTTATATAATAGTAGATCTTATCAAATTATATTATATAATAGTCGATATCTCATTAAATAATCAACTAAGCAATTAGTATTATATATCTTTAATATAATCTTCCCATGGGTTGTTGAAGTGATCATCGATTGAAACAATAGGTAGTTAATGCTCTCCGCGCTCTAGAAGAATATCATATTCTTGAGGTACAATCAAATTCGTTGCGTCAACTTCATTTTCAATTAACCATTCAGCAGTTTCCGAACTCTTCTGGAAAACGATGACTGCCAAAAATTCTGTCTGACGCTTGGCAGCAATACGAACAGGTTGGACTCTTTTGATTAGAGGGAGTGATATACCAGAGGAATGGATAGAAGCGTGCTTTTTCAACATAGCTTGAGAGGCAGAATAGGTATTTCACTTTTTACAAATTCTATTAGCTAGGCTAGACTGAAATGATGGACAAAACGCATTATACGGCAAAATTGGAAATCCTTTGGCAGTACGAAGAAGGATACTTTTAATGTTTGATGCGATGTGCAAAAGACGGATGATGGAAACAACTCTTTTGCTCATTCTGAGATATCTACTGCTTTGAGCCCGTCTCTCGTTTGGTTGACAGGGACAGGTGGCGAAAGAAATCTTGCTCTAATTAGAGTAAAGTAAGAGCTTCTAATAGTTCGACAACAAGAACGATTTTCACATTTCACAATTTGAATAAAATATTGACTTGTACAAAGATGATCGGCAATCCAACGTTGATCTTGTCATATTAGGCTTCTTGACTCTAGCTCTGATTTATCTGGATCAATATACTCTGCAATGGTTGAATAACCGTCAATTTGTAGATCAGACCAAATATCAGCCAAAGCCTGTCCAGAAAAACCAAAGTTCTGTTTTTCTAAATTTTTATTTATTGTCGTGCCTGATTTAAAAAAATATGTTGGTTAATATAGGTTAAAAATTATATTAATATTTTTACAAATTAACTTTTGTCAATGTAATTACCTTGAGAATCAAGATGAGTTCCGCAATGTTCGTGCGGAAGAATCACCCCAGATAATTCTTTACTTAGAGGTGCCAATCGTCGCTCAGCTCTGTTGAATGCACTGCGGCCTGGAGCGTTCGTCATGATGAAAAGAGCGTCAAGGTTATTCTTCAAGAAAGGTGAATCCCGATTTCAATTACTTTCTGGTATCTTCGATTTTCGTTAGGTCCTCCATCGACGCTAAACACAACGATAGGTTTAACCATATTAGTTTGAGGATTTCTGGTAATAGAGTCGAATTCTTTGATATCTAAGAGCCGCAGAATGAGTAACAGCATTTGTTTTTCCGAAACCATCTTTTTTGATCGCAATTCCAGCGTATACAGATGGTATAAGCTTGTGTTTAGCAGCCGCGACCCAGTCGTGGTCCGGGAGAGTTGCCCGGTAACTCTCCCGGAATGCATCAACAACTACACCTGTTTTTTGGCTGCTGTGATTCCAATTGACACTCTAGCCTTGTCGTCTTGGCTAATGAAACACACTTCATCTGGCTCTAAAATAGAACAAACTTCTTCCATATATTTTATAGTTGAACTGCAAAAGAGTCCGTCAACATGTTTTAAATGAGATTTATTCTGAGGACTGATCAATGTAACAGGGACTGTTTTGACGTGCCTTTTGCCTTCTAATGTTCCGTAACTTCTCGAAAGTTGACGAGTATAGAGGGCGTTCTTGGTGATTGCAAATCCAATTTTGTTCATCTTGGATGTCAATTCGTCGAGAGTTTTAATGCTCTAAATAATAAAGAAGTATATTTGAATATAATTAACTTTTTTACAGAAAAAGGGATTTATTTCGTAAATTATATTCAAATCAAATCTTGAAATTAGTTGCTAACATTTCAAGTATATTTACAATAGTGCAAGTACTAATTAAGAGTAAAATTGTAACAAATACAATATTAACAAACAGAGCTAAGCTATCATTACCCAAAGAACCTCTGACCGACGTCTTTCATCAGCGGACGAACCATGGAGAGCAATACCCATAATCGCCTTCAAAAGAAGAGGTTGATCTACTTCTAATGACGGTCGACCAGGTTTCTTTCTGAATTTTAGTTTTTCTTTGACTTCTGGATGCTCCAAGCAGATTTCCTCCATTCTAGCTTTTTTCAGTTCTCTAGCTTTCTTCTGTTGAGCTTGATCATACGTTTTTTAGTTCTTTACATAGATGAGCTAGTTTTTTATTTTTCTTTTTCAAACCATCCCCTTCAGCTTCAGCAATAAATCCACTTCTCCTTCTAGTCTTCAGTCCAGCAACGTCACAATTTAAAGCTGCAATCTCAGAATTGAGTCGATCTCGAGTCACTGTTCTTGCATTTTTTTGATTTTTCGTGGTCAACAAACTCAAAGTTAATGCACTTTGTTGATCATCAATAACTGATCGCTCATTGGTGGGATCAACAAACTGTGAGGAATTCTTGTCAAAGTAAAGAATATACGTGGGGGCCGACTGTTTTGGAGTATTGGCCCAAAATGATAATTGCTTGCTCTTGAACTTCATTGCCTTTTCATTAATCAAATTGATTAAATACATTACTCTTGACTCAAGATCCTTATGCCCCAGTTTCTCTTCTTTTAATAAATTCCATAAACTATGGACTTCTTTCTGGATATTAGCCTTTTTTTTATTGGGATGAGCATTTCCATACGAGACCATCAATAAGTTAAGTAATGCGATTTTATCCATATTTTAATATTGATTTATTAGTAATCTAGGGAGAAATTAGCGTTTTGAATTTTCAATAGACTTTATGTGTTTGCATTGCATCACGTTTTACAATCAACTAGAGAGCAATTAGAGTTTCGTATTTGAAATAACGGCAATTTAGATTTAAAAAATGATAAATTTATGAGTTTACTTTTATGAGTTTACTTTGAACCACATTTTATAATCCGCAAGGGATTTTACGTTAGTAGTTGTTATTTATTTAATGTCTCTAGGAAACTTATTATATTAATTTATAATATTATATTATAAATAATTTAACAAAATATAATATCAAATTCCCCGCATTTAATATTAATTTCCCCACAAACAAACCATCATTTCTATACCATTTAGTAAATACCGTTAAAATCTGCCCATTAAAACTAAAAAAATAATTTAAATTGACATCATTTTGGCCTCAACACCCTCCTCCCCATTGTCAATTAGTGTCAATCTTTCCAGCATCAACTCCCCCCCCCCCCTATATTTACTGACATCATTTATGGATGACTCCAAACATAACCTGTAAAATAAACTATTTTACGGAGTATACCTAAAAATTTTAATGCTACTTCTTTATACTAGCGAGTTGCCGGTAATTCGGCTGTGTTTTCAGGTACCCGGAATTGGCCATTTTTATACAGTACTCGGCACCTGGTATCTTAAAAGGAACTTTTAATAAACATTTACCTTAAATGCTGTAACTATATGTTTAAGTGCTACTTTGAATTGTGTCGAAATGTTATCAAAATTCTAAGAGTGTTATGGAGTCAATAATCACAAATTTACTATTTACTTAATAGACGTGTCTCACTTTAAATTTTTTTTTTTCATTTTATTTACACTACAGTCGAGAAGGCCTTCTTTTTTTTTTTTATAATTTCTCAGTTTCTCTTTAATTTTCCGTAACATAACTTTTATTAATTAGCGCATAATAGCGATTATTTAGCAATAAATTACAAAAAAAATATAATACCACAATTATTAAACGAATTTAGTTAGCCGAAACAGTATTTTTTGAAGTTGATAGAGTTAACTTTAATTTTAAAGTTCTCTTGATAATTTTGGGATTAACGACGTAAGACGACAAGTTAGGGATAGTCCATAAAGTACGTACACTTAGATGCAGGAGAGGGGGTCTGCAAATGGTAGGAAACACTAAATTGAAAAAATATCATAAAATGTTGCGTAGGTATTTTTAGGGAGGTGGAGGGTACTCGAAAAAGTGTATATCAAAATGTGGAGGAGCGGAGGTTGAAATAAAAGTGTAAGTACTTTATGGAAGACCCCTTATTCCAAATATTAAAAACCTATTAATTATTATTTGATATTAAGAAACTTGATATATTTAGGATTTCTCAGGTTTTCATTCCATCTTTTTAATATGGAATCGGTGCTGGGTACCCGGACTCGAGCCCGATTTTTCCTTCCAGGTACCGTGTATCGGGGACTCGGCATAAACTGGCTCCGCCACATCTCTACATTATAATGCCATTGTCAACTTTTGTCTCCTTCGTGATAGCGATGGTTAAGTTGTGTTTCTTTATGAAATCAATGCTTAAGATTTATCTCCTTTGCGATAGCGATGGTTAAGTTTTGTCTCCTTCGTTATAGCAATGGTTAAGTTATGTCTCCTTCGTTATAGCGATGGAAAAATGAAACTTTGTTTTAGTTAATTTTGGTAACAATTTGTTGCTTTAAACCACTCAGCAAGATTTAAAAATTTTTTGTTTACTGATTTAAACAACACTTAAAAATTTAATAAATTATAGAATTTATATCTAATAACTTACAAGAGTTGCTTAAATCATTAGTAAAAATTAGAAATAAGAGCAGTCCTAATTAAACCTTTGTTAGTTTAACCGACTTGTTACTAAAGAGCAACGATGTTGTGACAAGGGGGAATGGGGAGTAGATCAAAAACGATCAAAAGTTGCGTGACGTAATTTATAAATGACCCCTAAATTTTAGGAGTTTAATTTAGAGGTCGTCCTATAAATTACGTCCAATATAACATTTAATAATAAAGTATATAATGCAATATAGAGTATTGTAGCGCTCTGATGTAATAGTATGACCGCTTTATAAATAATATAATTTTGATATTGATAAAAAAGATTTTTGTTTTAGGATTATTTGGTCAAGTTACAATAGTAGATCAAAATGTGGAAAATGTTTTAATTTACTCTGGACTTGGAAAAAGTGTAGATTTAACTTACATAATAAAGTTTGAAAAGTATGGAAATCCTGAGAGAATTGAGGTGGATGTTCGTTCTCCATCGAACACTATTAAGATTTTATTTTCAGTTGAGTTTGTACATGGTTCTTATAAAATCATAATGAACAATAACTCTGACATGTTAATTTACAATGAAAGAATAGATCCTGAGCTAGATCAAAAAGAAAATCAATTAACTGTTAAATTCAAGTTAAAAAATACTGCAAATAGTGATTTTGAACGTGAATATCGATGCACTGTGCATTATCCAAAATTTAATCTTTGTTATGGTACAATTTTGCTTTATGAAGCAGGTTAGTTCTTAACTATTTTTTATAAATAAAAAAAAATTAGGAAAAAAAAAGTGTTAGGACATTGCAAATTGCGGACGTAATTTTTAACGGTAAAAAAAACAACAAAAAAAGGAATTTAAAAAAATCATATATATTGTGTATATAAAATTTCTTATAAATGTTAAACAAAGTTCTTATAAAATAATTAACTAACAAATTTTAAAAAAACTAATTTGAAACAAACAGTTTTAAAAAAAAATCGAAGAAAAAAAATAAAAAAAAGAACTTTGAATTATTAAAAAAAAAACATTTTAATAAACTTAAAAAAAGAAGAAGAAAAAAAAAAAGGAAAGAAAGAAAAGAAAGTAAACAAAGATAAACAAAAAAAAAGGAGAGAAAAAAAGGGAGAAAAAATTACACAAAGAATTAGAAGATTGGTTTTTATTTATTTCCCTTAGTTTTTCTTTTACACGTATAAATTTTTAATTATTATTTTTTACTATTATTATTTAACTTACTAACTTTATTTATTTTATTTATTTATATTTATAATTTCTTATTTATCACTTTATTTATTTATATTTATAATTTCTTATTTATCACTTTATTTATATTTTTAATTTCTTATTTACCGTTAATTATATTCAATTTAGTTCCATTTAGATTCGTAAGATTTATCCGTTTCATATTTCAGTTATAATACTTTTTCTTAATTTGATTAGTTAATATTAGATAAGAATTTTTAATTTAGTTATTTATCATTATTTAAGAATTTTTATATATTTAAAAGTTTTTAAATTCTTATCCATTTATTTATTACGGATTTGTATTATTTTAATTTTATCTATTGTTTATTATTTTATCTTTTTTATAAGTTAATAGTATAAATCTATACTTTTTTATTTACATTTTCGAAAATATAATATATATAATTAACTATCTTGTTTACTGATTACTTTTGCTATTTATTCATGTACTGTTTATTTTTTCAATATTTTATAATTGGTTGACAGTAATAATATTTCATTTTATAAAAATTACTTTAAGTAAATTTTATAAATTATTTTTTCTGTTGATTACTCCATCCTCCTAATTAAATTGAAACAATATGGTATTCGAGGAATTGCTTTCCAATGACTTTCTTCGCATCTTCTTAATAGATTACAGATTGTCTCCATCAACAATGTCATTTCTTTGCTAATAAAATGCTACACAGGTGTTCCCCAAAGATTTAGGCCACTGTTTTTCTGAATTTTTATAAATGATCTTAGTATGCTCTAAAATTTTCAACTGCTTATCTTTTTGGTGATGACACTAACTTACTAATAACGAACAAACCATTAAAAAAAAAGCGACTAAACATATTAATTATGATCCAATCTACTTTAATAGCTGCGCTCTAAAAAAAGTCCAGGTTTATAAAAAATATTCGAAAATTTTATTGTTATGAAAGTAATAAGTTTATAAATATGTTTTTGACAAAAAAAATTAGTCGTCTATGCGGTTTTGTTTTTTTTAAAGTTTTTTAATTTTCGTTAATTTATAAAATATTATTGTGAACATATTGATAATACGCACATGATGTAAGCATTAGTTTATATTCTAAACTAATGTTTACATCATGGGCGTATTTATAAAATACGCACATGATGTAAACATTAAATTAATATTCAAATAATATAAACTAATGTTTATATTATATGAATATTATCAACCAAAATGCGTGTTAAGCCAGTTAAATTCGATTTCAAAGTCTGAATTTGACTTTTAGTTAAATTGGGCTTATAAGTCAAATTTCGGATTTCAGTTAAATTCGACTTAAAATTCCAAATTCAAATTCGATTCCAAGAAATAGTATTCCAAGAAATTTTTTTAATTACAACTAAACTTCAAACTTATTTTAAATGTGTTTATAAATTTGAGTTTAATTCTTTTGGTATTAAAGGGCAGTGACGGATCCAGCATTTTTTGGTCTTTGAGATATCTAACTTCCAAACATGGAGCAAACTCCAAACATTTGTATGTTTATATTTATGTCAAATAATGATGCTTTGCAAAAAGTTTTGTTGATTGGATGCTGGGAACATAAAAGCCCTAAAATTCATCCCTCCCCTCCCACTCCAAACGTGAGGTGGAGGATGAAATTTCAGGGCTTTTTGTTCTCAGCCTCCAATCATCACAATGTTTTGCAAATCATTATTATTTGACATAAGTATAAACATACAAATGTTTGGAGTTTTGCTCCATGTCTGGAAATTTGGTATCTCAAACACCAAAAAATGGATCCGTAACTGAACGAGGGTATCTATACTTCCTTGAAATATTATAATAATAATTAATTTAAAAATAAAAAGCTACATCCATGAAGTTTTTATTAAGTTATATAAATTAATTTAAAGTTGTCTAAACTTTTATTACAAAATTGCGAACTTTAATTTTATAAAGGAAAAAGTCCGACAAGAATATTTATGCTAAACATTAACCTATTTATAACTTTTTTGAAACGAATAATAAAATTTATTTAGTGATAAATAAATTAGGTTTCGTGCTTTAAAAAAATATTTTGGCTAATAATTCTGATTAATAAGACACCTTTATATTTAATTTCCTAATTTTCTCAATAAAAAAGCGAAATAAGATACTTAAGAAATTTCATAAAACAAAAAAGCTACATGGCAAATTAATTATTGAGAAAACTAACAAAACCATAGAAATTTACTTGTAACAATTATTTGAAGAAGAAAAAAAAAACACTTTTCTAACTACTTTACTACTAATAACAATAGTTTGAGAGCTACGTGGAAGAGCTATGCGGTCTATTGGCATTAGAACTCTTTTAAATATATGTTTGGATGATATCTCATACCAATCTAGTATATCTTCAAACAACATCATTATACGTGATCCAGTTAAAATCACTGAAATTTTCGACTCCTTTATTTCAATATCTGAAGGACTGTAAAACAATATTCACTCATCCCACACTGACTTCCATAAGTATTTAAAAACATCACACCTTGGCTCTATTTTCATAAAATCTACTGACAAAAATGAAGTAATATCACTTCTTCTTTCTCTTAATGATGGCAAGGCTTCATGTTTAAACAGCACTTCAATCTTTGAAATAAGGTGAAGGACCTTTCCCATATATCAAATATTTCGGGGTATTTTTTGACAAAATACTATCAACTAACTAATTAAATAATCAAATAATTTGTTGTTGTTAATACGACACTATGTTCCCCAACATATTCTAATTTCAACTTACTATTCCTTCCTATTACAATTTTTACCGACTAAAAAAAAGATCCCTTTTTTTAAATTTGCCGACTGACTATTGCCGTCTGTAAGTCTAAATTTGCCAACTGACTTGTCTAAAAGGTATACATTTGTCAGCTGGCTTGTCTAAAAGGGTCAAATTTGCCTACTAAAATAACAAATAGTTATTGGAGGAAGTTCATCTCCCTTCGCGCCGGCCTTGCTTGTAAAGCTTTAAAACTGTCTCTTTTTATTTTATTTTCTCCAAAATTACCTACCAAGTTTGTTTAATGACAATAATGATATTATACTTAATTATTTTAATTAATTATTTTATCTTACCTGAACATCATTATATTATTTTTGCGGATAACACTAATGTTTTCTTTTCTGGCTCAAATTTAAAAAATATTTTTAATATTGTAAACTCAGAACTAATATATCTTAATGAGTGGTTTATAGCAAATAAACTTTCATTAAATATTGAAAAAATTAAATATATTTTGTTTGCTAAATCCGAGAACCTTCCACTTAAATTACCTGAACTAACAATTAACAATATTAAAATAAAAAGAGTTTTTTCAATGAAAATACTAGGAATAATTTTCGATGAACATTTAAATTGGAAAAGCCAAATAAAGCTAGTCGAGAACAAAGTTTCAAAAACTCTGGGGATTATGTGCAAGACAAAACATCTTTTGAATAAATTATGTTTAAAAATTCATACTTTTCATTTATACATAGTTATTTTAACTATTGTAATATTGCCTGGGCAAACAATCATTCATCTTTCCTAAAAAAACTTTGTACAAAACAAAAGCAAGTCGATTAGTTTTGGGCGCAGATAGATACGAAAGTGCCGAGCCGTTACTCAAGGAAATAAATGCTCTAAATGAATACGAACTAAATATATACCATAACTTGTTATTTATGTTCAAACTTCAAAATGAAATGGTTCCAAAATATTTTTTTGAAAGTTTCACTCGAATTAATCATAAATATGAAACAAGACACTCAATGAGTAATTACTACATTCCACTAACATCACTCAAAAAATTTGATTTCTCGACAATATGCCCGGGACCACGCTTGTGGAATTCGGTTCTTGACAAAAATATGAAAAAAATAAAATTTATTGATACATTTAAAAGAACTATAAAAAAAACACTAAAATTAAACATTACGTACATTCTCTCATTTTTTTAAGAAATTGAAATAATTTTGTATATTTTATTTTTAATGAATTTTATTTATTTTTAATATTGTATTAAATATGTATACGCATATGCACCATTTGTAATTTTTTTTTCTTTTAATATTGTATTGAATGTGTATACGAATATGTACTGATTTGTAATTTTTTATTTGTTATTTTTAATAATTTTTTTCATTTTTTTCAATTTTTGTTTCTTTCTTTTTTTTTTTTATTTATTTATGTATTTTTTATTTATTTTTTTTTTTAATTTTTTTTTTAGTTTCTTTTTTAACTTTAAATTCCTTTTTAACCTTTAAATTTTTATTCTTTTTCAAACTTATTAATTTCACTCTTTAAAAAATATTAGAAGATGTAAAATTTTATTGTATTTTTCTGTATTTCACGAAGGGGCTTGATGATAAGACACTTTGACCTCTACTTGCCCGAGTCAGCTTGTAGTTATATATATTTGTTTAAATTTATAGATAACATTGTAAAATGTGTAAAATGACGAAAATAAATAATAATAATAATAATGTGAAAAAAAAATTATACTCCAAAAAAAATTTCTCCTACGTTTTATTTACTAGTTTTTCATTTGTTTTTCAATCGTAGAACTTTGTGAAAATTTTTTTTTAAAACTGCAAACTTAGTGTGGCAAATATTTATATAAAAGTTCTAAATGCTATTTTTATTTTGTAGTTTCTCCAAAAATCAGCAACGAAAGTTTTTCGTCAACTGAATACGTCCCAATTAACACAAATAAAAAATATAAATGTGAAGCAATAGGCATACCAACTCCTAAAGTTTATTGGAGCTCTGAAAAAAATTCAGATATAAAAGAAAAACAAGGAAACGGTTCATCTACTTTTGAAATTAACAACGCACAAAAAAGTGACACTGGTGAATACAGCTGTACTGCAACAAATGACGGGGGAACCGTTGTAAAAAAAATGAAACTTTTTATTTCATGTATAATTAATTTTTTGTTTTTGTTTTTCTTTGCAAGTTTGCAAATAATATATCTTACAAGTTCTTTTTATAAACATTACCTAAAGAGTAAATTATTTTTATACCTAAACATTTGTTTAAATTAAAATATGTTTAAAATTTGTTTAAATTAAAATATGTTAAAAAGAAGTCATTGCATAAACATACGCATTACATGATTTTATATTTAGATATCGAGATATCTGAAAGTAATATCTTTACTCGCCACTTAGAAAAAGGTTCAGAAGTTAGGGAACGTTGCAAAATTGATGGTTGTCCTGATCTCTCATGGATTTGGAAAAATCCATCTCAAAAAACAATAAGCACAGATCAATCTTTGTTGTTTGGAGACATAGGAAATCCTGGGAAAAACGAGTTTGGAAATTATACCTGCATTGCTAGTAACATTGCTGGACAAAAAGAATATGTTTTGATACTAGCTCAAACTGAACGTAAGTTTTAAAGTAAAAAAAGTTTGGCTACACGTTTAAAAAAAATGTTTCTAACTTTAAGAGTATATCACATCCTACCTTTTTTAAGATAGAAAATTATACCCTTAAGTTAAAAAATTTTATCAAAAATGATCATTTGTGGTAAAACTTTCTATTTTGAAATAGAAATAGGAAAAAATACAAAATATCTATTTTTTTTATTATTATAAAATAAAAAGAAAATATAAGTTGAAAAAAAAAGTATACAGAATTTGAAGAAATTGGAGCATTTGACGTAAATGATCCATAATACAAAACTCAGTTTGTTTTTTTTAGTTTATTTTTAGTTTAGTATTTTGCAGAACGTTTTATATAAAATGTTCTTCTCGGGTTTGAAAAAAAAAAAGAAAAAAGTTACAACAGTTGGTGATTGAAATGTCAACTGTTTTGAATTTTATAAGGCTCTTTTCTAGACATACTCAAACTTCGATTTGATTCAGTCGGTAAAAATTTTATTTCTCATATTTTCGCAATTAAACGCTAAATATCTTATAATTCCGACATTAAACCAGTTCTTTTGTAATACATACCAACATTAAATCAGTTCTTTTGTAATCCATACCAACATTAAACCAGTTCTTTTATAATACATACCAACATTAAATCAGTTCTTTTATAATACATACCAACATTAAACCAGTTCCTTTATAATACATACCAACATTAAACCAGTTCTTTTGTAATCCATACCAACATTAAACCAGTTCTTTTATAATACATACCAACATTAAATCAGTTCTTTTATAATACATACCAACATTAAACCAGTTCCTTTATAATACATACCAACATTAAACCAGTTCTTTTATAATACATACCAACATTAAACCAGTTCCTTTATAATACATACCAACATTAAACCAGTTCTTTTATAATACATACCAACATTAAACCAGTTCTTTTATAATTACCCTTTATATTTTTTGATATTCTAAAAGAATATCAAAAAATATAAAGGATGTTATAATATTTTTAATTATCTATTTATATTTTTAATTATATTTAAAAATATAAATAGATGTTATAATATTTTTTAAAAACACTCTTAATAATAGCTTTTTTGAAATTGGATTTTCACTTTTAACGATGAATCAACTTAGTAAAAGAAACCATGCTGATTTGTATATAAAAAAACAAAACACAAAAAGTAAAAAAAAAGTCCTGGAAAGAAGCATCAACACTTACTTATCTATGAGAAAAAAATCAACGATTAACTGTTTTGAAATATTTGATCGAGAATAAAAATATATAATAAATTTAAATTATAACAGTAAAGTGTAAAAGCTAGGGAATGCAAATTTTAACGAAAATAAAAAAAATCGGAATTCAAAATTAAATTTTTTCATGTCTATAAAAATAATAAAAATAACTTATTTGAGATAATTTATTGTTATTTATTGCATAAAAAACACTTTCTTTAAAAATAAAAAAGGAACACAAACTTAAATCAAATTCAATTAGTGCAGAAACATTCTAATATGGTATATCATTTAATAATAAAAAATATAAAATTATTGTTTTATTTGCATGAAATATGCCTTGCAAAAGCAGAGATCACTTAAAGCTGCGTCTTCGAGTCTCGTTACCAGCAATTGAGAAGGCTTGCTCAGACTTTACGCTCAATGGCGGAATCAAAATCAAATATGAGTAGACGGACTCTAATATTTTGCAACGAACGCCGTTCTCTTCAAAGAATTTAATTACAGATTTAATTATTAAATTAAGCGAAAGAGTTCCAGACACATTAGTTCGTCTTTGGCTTATTCGGTCTTTTAATTTCTTCTTTAATTTTAATGAAAACAGTAAGCTTCATTGGGAGAAGTGCAGAGGTAATGTTTTTAATCGACAAAATTTCAGCATCTAGAATAACAATATTAAATGCAATGTCAATCAGTGCTTTTCTAATAAAACTTTTTAACTTTTTAAACCTTTCAAGCATTTCGACTAAGCTATTCCATCTAGTTCTAGTGTCCATAATAAGTTTCAATTGTTTTACAAATTCTTGTTTCACGCATACTTGAAGAATATCATTTGATGTTCTCGAAAAACAAAATTTCTCTACAATCGAAAGAACTTTTTTAATGAGAAAACTAAATCCAAATTCTTCAGTCTCAACAAGCTCAGCTTCATCATAAGTTTGTTCAATCAAGCCAACATTTTCATCTTCAATGTATTCCTCATCCGATTCATCGAAGTCACTTACCTAATCTTTTGCACCAACATTTTCTGTATATGTGTGAGCCACCAATTCAGTTGTATTCGAATTATTATACAGAACATCATTAATATCTTTATCGATATTTAGATTGTTGCCTTGCAATGTGGTTTTCAGAGCCGTAATGCATTTCTCTGCAGGGAAACGTCCGTCAAGAGGTATTAAACCTAAATTCCAAAATTGGAATTTAGGTTTAATACCTCTTGCCATGGACATTCAAATTTAAATAACGTCGGCTTCTTGAAAATGTCCATTCATCTAGAGTTAAGCAAAATCTTGTTCCACCTCTAAAATTTACAAAATCCTGCATTAAACAAAACAAAATTAAATAGCTTTCAAATAATGTTAAATTAAAATTGTTAAATTTAAATTAAAACTGTTAATATTCTTGCTATTATTTGCTTACCTATTTAAAAAATATTGATCCAAATAATTTAATACACACCGCACTCCAATAACCAAATCTCAACTCTGTTGAAAGCCGTAAAATATAAGACACGAACGCTCGGTTATACCAAATATAAAAAGTATTACATGTGGATATGAAATGAAGACATGAAACCGTTAACTGCAATTTAGGAATGTTTTCTCTATGTCAAATTGTATTATAAAGGATAAATGTAATTTACAATTGTTTTCTTTATTTCTTCTTATAGAATTAGAATGTTGAATATTTATATGTACAGAAACAAAAACACAATTTAAAAGTTGGAGAGAGCACGAAAAAATAAATTTTAATTTCGGAATTCGCTGGAAAAATTTTCGGAATTCGAAACTATATTATGAAAACGAATTCCGGAAATCTTGAATTTCGAGATGGAAATCCTCGTAAAGGCAGAAAGAAAAATTAGAATTAAAGTTGGATTTTTAAAGTTTAGTGAACTTGAATATAATAAAAAATAGTGTATAATTTTTAGTTATTAGGCACACATTGCATTTGTGTATGCACAATTTACCAAAATATAAAAACAATATCTGTAAGAAACCTTACAAATGTTTGATAAAAAAATTGTTTGTAACTGGATTTTGACTTGATAAGGCTTGAAGGTTATTAATGCATAGAACTCTTTATAAGCCTAAATAATTTTTGTCGGTGTCAAACATAACTTTTGTATTAAACTTAGATGATCTCAATTTGGAGTTAACTCTTAACTTAGTAGAATTAATAGCGAAAACATTTCTTGCAATTTTTATAATTATACTATATATTACATCAAATTGTACTTGGAGCTAATGTAATACTCAATTAGACTATTCAGCTTTTGTAAAACTATTGTAAAATACCGAAAAATACTACCTTTATTAATTATCAATTTGATTAATAATTATTTGCTTACACTACAAAATACTATCCAACTTAAAAAATCAATATTAATTTTTCGAGAACCAAACAAAAATACAAAAAAATATCAACGTTCCAGCCTAACAGATTGCTTAGATTTTTGACTCGTTTTTTGACTGTTGAGATAAAATATCGACAATATATTTTATCTGATGTCAACTCCAAATAAAAAAACAAGCACTCTCTAAATCAATGACCTAGCACTACAAACTTCAAGGCCACCCATTTAATCACCCAAGCTAATGATAAAAAAATAACCTATTTTTATTTCAGTTTTTAATATAAATGCTTTTTTTCCTTAAATTGATAAAAAAATATACTCATAAAATTGTATGCAACAAGTAAATCGTTCATTTTTAACGAGATAAAATGTATAAAACAACAACAACAACAACAACAACAACAAAAAACAAGCAGAATTACTTGAAACCAATATAAAGATTTAATAGTACAGAGATTTTTTTAATGACTTTTTTATTTAGAGTTCGAACATTAGTTTAACTATTTTGTATTTAGAGTAAGAACATTAACTAATGTTCTTACTCTAAATACAAAAAAAAACTTTTAATTTATCATTTTAAAATCAAGTTTTACTAAATTGGCATTATGTCTACCATCTGTATCTCTCCGTAACGCCATAGCAACCGATATATAAACAAAACATTTGTAAAAAGTTTGGGAAACGGTTACTTCATAAATAATTATGCAAATGAGCTGAAATTTTGTTCTTCATAATAAAATTCATTTTAGAGAAGGTTTTTGTTTAACGCATTTTAGCTCTTGAAATATTTCATATTAATCTTGTTTGACTCGCCTAATTTCTTAGAGTTTGTTAGTTTTTTATGCACCATTTCTAAAATATTCTTTTATGTTCATTTATTTTCTCTCAAATGAATTTAGGTATTAAACTTAAAGTTTAAACCCCAAGCAATGTTTAAAAAATTCATCGGAACTATAGTAAAACTTAATTTTTTAAACATAAATATATCATTAAAATTAAAAAAAAAATAATTTCTTACTTAAAATGTTTTGCCTCGATTACCCAATTAAAAACTAAAATTAAGCAAATTTTTGTGAAATGATTACTCAAAACTTACCTGCCATTTTAAAATGAAATTTTGTAACATATTATTAACATAATACCTAAATTCATTTGAGAGAAAATAAATGAAAATAAAAGAATATTTTAGAAATGGTGCATAAAAAACTAACAAACTCTAAGAAATTAGGCGAGTCAAACAAGATTAATATGAAAAATTTCAAGAGCTAAAACGTGTTAAAAAAAAAATCTTCCCTAAAATGAATTTTATTATGAAGAACAAAATTTCGGCTCATTTGCATAATTATTTATGAAGTAACCGTTTTCGCAAACTTTTTACAAATGTTTTGTTTATATATCGGTTGCTATGGCGTAATTACGGAAAGAAAACGGCTTTGGTAGACATAATGCCAAATTATTAAAACTTAATTTTAAAATGATAAATTAAAAGATTTTTTTAATCTGTGAACAAAGAATAATAATCTAAATTAATTTAATTTTTTTCAAAATTGACTTTTGTTTCTTGGGGTACTACCTTAACTATTTTAAGAAACTAAAATAATCAAGAAATAAAAATAACTTAAAAAAACTACATTTTTTACAAGTTTTGAAAATAAACAATTTTCTCAATATATGATTTAACTGTAAATCATATTTAAAACACTTACAGTAAATCAAATCAAATAACTAGTTATAGACTTAAAAAAAAAGGTCTTTTACAAACTATCGAGTTTAGAGTGACGGCTACATCACGATGTAAAAAAACTTACACGCTAATCAAATACAAAATGTTCATCACTAATCTCCATTTCCCAGATTAACAGCGACGTTTAAAAATACCCAACCAAAACTCAATAAAAAAAAGTTTTCTAAATCACAAATGTTTATCCGGACAAACGTGAATTCTATTGACGTTTTGTCAATGCAATACTATAAAATATAGCACAACAAACTATAGTCAATACAATAAAATTTTGTGATAAATTGCAAAAAGTTTAATAATAGTAAAATATAAGAGGAAGAATACTACAAATTTAGTAAATGATGCGTATATAACACCTTACGATCTATACATGAAGAATGATATCCGGAAAATTTGTTATAAAATTTCAAAAATATTGAAATTATGTAGGTAATTTATTTGAGAAAATTTAGTATCATTGTTTTTATTTTTATATGCTTATCGTTAATTTCCTTGATTTGTTATGTTTTATTTCTTAGTTTTAATACTTTTGTTATTTTACGATTAGCAACGTTGATAACGGCAAGTAAAAGTGTAGGAACTGGTAAACTTATTAAAAGTTCAATCATCATCATATTTGGCATATACTTTGTAAATCTTTTTTTGACTAAAAGATTTGTTTAAATATTTATTTATTTCGTTTTTATTTTATAATTAAATAAATCTTTTAATGTTTTCAAAAAATCATTTCAATATTAGAAACTATTGTGAGATTTCTTTAAAGTAACCAAATGACTTCTTTTTAACAAAAGTTTTGAAACAGCAACATTTTTTAAATCTCGCTGGTAAAATTGCATTATGGCAACACCAATTTTATTCCATATATGTGCAAGTGTATATATGTCTATGAGTATGAATATATGTCTATGCGTGCATTTAAAAATATTGTATACATGTTTATGTAAAAATATTGTATATATGTCTGTGTGCATGAAAAAATATTGTACTTTAAAAAACATTGTAAATAAATGAAAATAAAAAAATTAATTTTTTTCAAATTATTTCATTTTAAAGATTACTTTTTATATACAAATTTTACTCGTAACATATTTACATTTCAATTTTACTTTGCTCGTTATTCTTAAAAAAGCTGAAATTAAGTTTTTCCGCTGCTGAGATTCTTAATAGTGAGCTGATTTATGTAGTGCGTCAAAGAACTCACGTTTTGTTTGATAGGTGTATAATTGCTTTCGGCAGTTTTTTGCGCAATATCTAACTCATGTTAAAAGAAAATAACAAACAACAATCACAATAATAACATAATCATCATAATCACCATTATGTAATATTTATTACAGTTCACTATAATAAATATTATATTAACTATCGTATTAATAATAAATACTAAAAATATATTTATGAGTTCTAAATGGTGATGTCAAAAATATAAATCTCGGGATCTCAAGATTTACTTGGTCATTTTCCGTTACACAAGATTTATAAAATTGGAGAGAAAAAAAAAGATTAAAAGAAAAGACTAGACACTTTTAAAACTAAAGCAGGAACAAATTTAAAAATATAAAGAAATAATTTTATTAAATTTGTAAAATAATATTTTCAAAAAAAAAAATGGAATTCATGAAATGATTTAAGCGATATTACAAATAAAGCATTAGAATAAAAATTTACATGTGGTCAAATTTGTAGAGCTCATATAAACTATCGAGCTTGTGTTTTCTATAATTGGTGATATAAATATCACTAATTATAGATTCAAAACACAAGCTCGTAGACCTTTGCGATTAAAAAGGTATGGATTAGAGGTTTACTTTTTGAACATCTTAATGAAAATTTAACATAATAAAAGTATCAGGAGTAACACCTGTAATCATGTAAACTGCAGATAAAAATTTATTACAAATAAAAAAAAGGATGATTCCATGCTCACAACTACAATAATGACATCACAAACGCTAATCCATTAAAACTATTTTTTTAATAATTTGCCAAAAATAAATTTAACATAAAAAATCTCTTAAAAGAATCTTTTGTTTTTGGAGTTTAAAAAAAAAGAAGAAACTTTTAAATAATGTTATAAAATTACTATCTCAGGATCTCAGGAGATGATCTAAGGAGTTTAGAAGATTCCAGGAAAATGGAAAATTCCAGATTTCCAAAAGTCTATGAACTCCAATTTCTTATTTTAAAAAATATAAACTGAAATTAAATTGATCCTTGCAAATGATATAAATGAATTTAAACATAAAAAATGTGTAAAAATAAAAATTTAATTAGATATTAACTCTTGAAGAAAAAAATATTACAGTTAATACAAAGTTTATTAAAAAGATACAATCTTTTATTGAGAGGTTGTTTTGCTCCAAATGTTGCCATTTTCTTTCTAAATTACCTAGCTAAATTTTGAATATATATATATATATATATATATATATATATATATATATATATATATATATATATATATATATATATATATATATATATATATATATATATATATATATAGACACACACATTTAGATAATGAAAATGTTGTAAAACCAATAAATAAGCAAATAAAAAACTCCACTATATAGTTTATCTCAAAAGATTCTATATTGAAATAAAGTTAAAAAACATTTATTTTTTAAATTCATATTTAGTACAGTTAAAACTATTATGGATTTCTACAATTTCATTAAAAAAATCAAATTTTAGACAGACAAAATTTTCTAATTATTTTTTGAATTTAAATGAGATAAAATGCATATACCATGCTGTGGATCAATTATATAAGGCATATACTTCGATTTTAAGCTCGTAAATAGTTTTTAAAGTGATTAGTCCCCAATCAGGGGACTAATCACTTTAAAAACATCAACATCAGATAGAAAGATATTTGTAACTGTAACTAGGCCATGACTTTTCAATCAGTTTTTAAATGAGTGTGTTGGAAGGTATCCAATTTGTTCTACTTTTATTTCTAAACAAAGAAAAAAAGGTTTTGCTGGAAATCTAAAGAATTTTTCATTTTTATTGGTGACGAATTGCACATGGATAAAAGGAATGACTTGAGTTCAAGGAAGAAAGGCTATTTAATGGTTTTGCAGTAATTTCTGAACATTTTACTGGCATAGTTTTAACTGAAATGTAAAACTATGCACAATATGATTTTAAATATGAGAACATCACAAGTGCAAAATTTTTGTTTAAAGGGTCACTTCTCTTTCAGGTTGTCTTTTCTGTCTACAATTGCAGTCTTAGATGACAGAAAGTCACTGAAAGATGAGATCCACACTGTAAACATTACAACAGAATCCAAACTGATTGAACGGTTGGTTCAGGTGTGGTTCTATAGTGAAAAAATTAAAAAACTTTATCAAAGTTTGATTTTGTCTATGCCTAACAGTGTTAGTGCTCTAAAATAGGCTAGAAATAGCCAAATTAAGTATTGAAATGTTCGGCTGGCTATTTGAACGAGGTATTAAAAATGTTCTAATGACATATTCGTGAAAATAAACCAAAAGTATTGAAATTTGAAAATCTAAAATAATTTTAACAGCACTGTTTATATATATATATATAATATATATATATATATATATATATATATATATATATATATAATATATATATATATATATATATATATATATAATATATATATATATATATATATATATATATATATATATATATATATATATATATATATATATATATATATATATATATATAATATATAAATGTCAGTGTATTCTACAAATAGAGTGCTCAATGTTCTTAAAGAACAGAGCAATAATCAATTAGTAAAAGCGCTTATCTAATTTTTTTCTTTGACAGCTTGTTTCTCCATCAGTAGGTTCATCAGGAAGAACAGGAAGATTCTTCCTGATGAACCTACTGATGGAGAAACAAGCTGTCAAAGAAAAAAATTGGATAAGTGTTTTTACTAATTCATATATATATATATATATATATATACACCTAGTCGACGCTTATGTTTTTTTTGTTCCCGTTTTGTTATTTTTTTTCCTTTTTCTATACTATTTTTATCATAAATATAATTATTTTTTAATTTTTATCATATTTTTTAATTATTTATACATATTTAAATTTATTTTTTATTATAAAAATATGCTTTCTATATTTATTTTTGTTATTTTTATTTATTTATTATATATTATATTTAATTTTTATTTTCATCTATTTACAAAAACGATTAATTACAGTAATATAACCATATTTAAACCTTGCCATAACCCTAACCCTAACCTGACCTTGATGCTGACCCAAACCAAACCCTCAGTCGATATAGCAGCATTCCGCTGCGAGTCAGGCTACATAATGTAGAGCAAACATCCTTCTGCACCCTGCTCTCTAATGTGGTTACTTTCATCAACTAACATTATCAAAAAAATAATTTCTAGTAAATAGTAAACTAACCAGTTCTAGCAATTGCATCATTATTATAAAGATAATAAAGTTATTTTATCCTAAATTTGTTTAAATAAATAGTAAATTTTACTTTTTACTATGTTTTCTTACTTAACTTTATGCGAAATAAATAATGTTATAAACAAAGAAGTAGACTTTACAGTAAACTATATACTAATATTTTAGTATACTGCATTCTCAAATACTCAAGACTGTCAAGTAAAGCTATTGTGACAGTATCTTTCAGCAAATTGTTTGTTTTCCTAATATTTTCATAACAACAACAAAAATTATACATTTCATATATTAACATGAATTCACATTAATATATTTTAAAACAACATACTACCTCTTCAATTTTTACTGCAATTTACAATATTATAAGTAAATAACTTTGTTGTTAGTAAGACCAGACTAAATCATTAAAGGTTTGATTGAAAATGATTTGAAATAATAAATCTTCTTCATAGGCTTCATTTATTAGGAGATCAGTGTGCTATGAAATTATACTTCTATTTAATATATGTTATATTGTAGAAAAAAAAATGTAACAAGAATCATACTATAAATTTTGTTTACTTAAATAAATTTAATTTGATTGTTGATAATTAAATACTTTGAAATTAATCTTTTGCAGCATTAACATGTTGAATTCTATTAATTAACATGTTGAATTCTATAATTATATTTTACAAATCACGATTTCTATAGTAGTTATCTTTAATAAAATAACCATAATAACCACAATTACCACGATTATGATCAAAAATGTTTGTGTTATCATTCAGAAATAAATGCCTGAACACTAAATAGCAAAGTTAATAAATACTTAATGATAAAAATTAAAAAATACTGTTGTTAATACAGTTATAATTACTTACTTGAATATATGTTTCATTTTGCTCAAGTTTCTTTTGTTTGTTGTCATGGGCCTTAGTAAGATTTGTCACGTCTAAAGTAAAAAGTCAGTTATACTTTTTTTTCTTTAAGCAACATGCTTCCCTAAAAGAAAAATATACTACCTCCAGATAGTTTTTCTTTAGTTTTTAAGAGATCATCTTTTTCTTTTAACAACATCTGCAAAGTTTTTAAAATATTATGTTTTATATATAAATATCGAAAAAAATAACAATTATTTATGAATATATATTTATATACATATATGAATATATATGTTTAAAACTCTATACTTACATTCTTTTTATTTTCCACATTTTTCTTTAAAGTGTTTATATCAGAATACACTGCAAGTTCCTATTGTTTAATATTAAAAAATTTATATATAAAAATAGTTGCTAAAATAAAAGTTAAACATATATTTCTTTATTTATGTTAAATATAATAACAATTAGTAAATAAAACTAAAAATAAACCAAAAAAAATGTAAAACTTGATACATATATATATACATATATATATATATATATATATATATATATATATATATATATATATATATATATATATATATATATATATAATATATATATATATACATTATATATATATATTATATATATATATATATTATATATATATTATATATATTATATATATATATATATATATATATATATTTATATATATATATATATATATATATATATATATATATATATATATATATATATATATATATATATATATATATATATATATATATATATATATATATATATATAGAAAAAAGCACATGTTTGGAAAAAAAAGGACCCGAAAATGACCAAAAACGGATTACTTTAAGTGTCTTGAGGGCAAGGCCAGCATAAATGTTTATAATAAATTTTTTTTTCAGGGTTTGGATAAATATCTGCATTTTTGATTAAAAAAGTATGGTTTTTTTCTTTCTTCTCAAAAAACAGTATAACTTACATTTTAAATTGGCTAAAAAACATTTATTACGTGGTGCGGCGTTGTTTTTATAACCTATTCAACAATTAAATTCAATCTTTGTTATTTAGATTCATAATATAGCTTGCAAATGTATATATTCAAAATAAAAATAGAATTACTCATTTTATGTATGTTTAATACCATTACCAAACAAAAGAATATGTTCTTAACTTATATATATTAAGTATTTTTTCAGCTTTTATAATATTTACAAATATATTCTTGGTTATTTAGATTAATGATAATGATAAATATTAAACATGCGATAAATATGTATAAAGGAAACGAAAAGTGCGAGTTTGAAAACAAATTTAAGTTAAGATCTAATAAAAAAAGGAAATTATTTATTATTAAAGCAGCTAAACCAGAAGTTACAGGTAATTTCTAATTTTTAAGAAACTTGAGCAATTTAATGTATATTATATATTTAAGATAGAGAGTGGTCTAAATTATCTCATTAAAATATAATGAATAAAAACAAATATGCATTTAGATATTCAACTTCCAACAGGCATGGATATTCTACAGCATATAGCATACCTGCAATCTATACCGCCTAAAACCACCAAAAAAATCAGTTTGGTTACGTAACTGTGTTTTAGCTGAGGTTAAGAAACGCTGGATATAAGCAGGGTTTGAAGTTGTTAATGACACTTAACTATTCAAAAATCTTATTAAACTTGACAAGCAGTATTCTAATAAAAAAAAAACGAAAAAAGAAGCTCTTCTAAAGATTTAACAAATTAGAAAAACTTCGAGAATTACTTAAAAAAGGTTTATTGGGTAGACAAGTCAGATTTGAAGAACATTATTAGGACCGACAAAAAAAAGTCTGACAAGGATAAGCTCAAAGACTTGATGTTTTTGGAAGATCAGGAAGGAGAAAGAAAGTTTATTCTAGGGACAGAAGATAAGAAACTTAGTAGAAAGGTAAAACTTTACAATTAAAAGTATTAAGTGGTAAAAGTATATATTCTCATAAAACATTTTGTTATAATTTCTATTATTTTATGCTTGTAGACAGCAGAGAGTATTAGAAAGAGAAATAGAATGAAGGATGTGCGATCAGCAAAAATCTAATTATGAAATTGAACTCAATTCTGATTTGAGCTCTGATTCATCTTATGATTCTGATTTTGAGCCTAGTAACTATTATCAAAAAGAACCATCTCAATCCAACTGTACAGTAACTGCAAAAATTCCAATAGATGTGTATGCCGGGAACATTGCCCTAATGGCTACGTTAAGTGATGTCTCGCCAAATGTTTTGCAAAAAGTGACAAGTGCCATTTTAACTGAAGCTGATGTTGAACTTACAGATATACATTGCAGTAAATCAACAGCCATTAGAAAAATGAAATTAGCAAATGAAAATATGTCAACCTTAGCAAAAGAGGATGTAAAAAATGCAACAAAAGCTTTTCCTTATCCATGCGTTATACATTTTGATGGAAAAACTCTTTATGAAATTAATGCAGGAAAAAAGTTCAAGATTGACAGGCTGCAGTTCTTATGAACATTGAGGGTAAGACGCACCTAGGTGCCTACTAGGTGTTCCTCCTTTAACTTCCTCTTCTGGTGAGGATCAATATACAAGTATTATGAACCTACTAAAGGAATATAAGCTTGAATCAAAAGTAGGAGGTCTTTTTTTTGATACAACTGCAAGCAATACTGGGATCAAAAATTATTCAATCATAAAGATATCCAAAAATTTAAATACCTTTTAAAATTAGCATGCAGGCATCACATAACAGAATTAAGAATGGTGCATTTTTGGAAACATACAACAATTGAGTTGACTACAGGACCAGAAAACTTATTGTTTCAAAAATTTAAGTGCCTTCTTGAACATTCTAATTTTAGTTATGCCCCAAGTGATCTGTGGAAGTTTAACTGGAAGGAAGTGATTGGTAGTATAAGTGAAGAGGCTGCTGAAGATTCTATGAATTTTTGCAAAGCATATATAGAAAGAAGGGATGGCAGGAGAAGAATTAGTTGCGACTTATCTATCACCTTCTGTTTATAAAATTAGGAAAACTGGAGCTATCCATGATGCCTGTTCTCTCGGTAAAGCAATTTACTATCTGAAAAGATAGTAAATTGCTTTTGTTTTCTCAACTTGACTTCGTTCAAAAAAACAACGATCTCAAAAAAGAAATCAAGCTTATTGCAGAGTTTGTGGTCTGTTTTTATGCCAAGTGGTATTTAAAAACGAGTAATGTGTCAAAGCCCCTTAACTTAGATATTAAAGCTATCCATCAGATCCTTGAATTTAAAAATATTTGTTGGAATCCAAAAGCAGTTGATGCTGTGCTTGATTCGCTTAACAAGCACACTTGGTACTTAGACTCAACTTTGATTCCACTAGCTCTATTGGATGAGGATTTGCCTTCACACGAAAAACAAAAAATTGCAGCTGCAATTCTTTTATTTAAAATGACTAAGACCGAACACTTTAAAAATGAAAACAAAGAAAAGAAAGACAACAGAAAAGAGAAAAATGCTACTACTGAGAAAGAACCACAAAGCTTAGCCCCTTTGGTAGATGAGCTTGCTTATCTTATGTTTAGTTTAAGTGGTTTAACTGAAGAAAGAACTGCCTTTCACTTCCGTGAATACTGCCGCAATACTGGCATACACAGTCTTCGTTTAAAATTTTTGAAAGTTATGCTAATGGCCTTATTGTTGTCAATGACCATTCGGAAAGAGCAATCAGCATGATGCAGCAACACGCCTATCATTACAACAAATAAGAGGAAAAGCAGAACAGATTGATATTAGTTGACAGAGTTTGCTCTGCTTTCAGGATTTCTGGAAAAAGCTCCATCAGTCTTACCGAAAAAAGATTATCTGGTAGTCTTTCCTCCTTAGCGAAGAAACAAAGCACGAACAAAAAAAAAGATTAACTAAACTATAGAAGAAACTTCTACAAAATCTTTTTAAACATTTAAAATATTCTTTTATTTATTATAATAAAAATAATAGAAATTATTTTTTTATTTGATAAGTAATATCGAATTGTGATATGCAAAAACCACATATGTTACAAAATCAACGATTTTAGTAAATTTGAAAAAACCTTTTTATTTCTTAAGTGTTAATGATTTATTTTTAAAGACCACTTGAAAACCGCATATTTACTAATGATGTAAGGTACTTTGGCAAAATGATGTAAGGTACTTTTTCAGAATATCATTGATATTGCACATAAGGAACATTTTTTGCAATAAAATCTCCAAAATTTGCACACACAAAAAAAAAAAATGCGAAGTGTGGTTTTTGAAGACAAATTAAAAAATTGTACTCATAACTTAAGGAGTATTTTATTTTATTCTGATTAAAATATTACAAATAATAAATGTACACAAAATTAGTAATTCTATTCTTATTTTGAATATATACACTTGCAAACTATATTATGAATCTAAATAACAAAGATTGAACTTAATTGTTGAATAGGTTATAAAAACAATGCCGCACCACGTAATAAACGTTTTTTAGTCGATTTAAAATGTAAGTTATACTGTTTTTTAAGAAGAAAGAAAAAAACCATACTTTTTTAATCAAAAATACAGATATTTATCTAGACCCTGAAAAAAAAATTTATTATAAATATTTACGCTAGCCTTGCCCTCAAGACACTTAAAGTAATCCATTTGTGATCATTTTTGGGTCCTTTTTTTTCCAAACATGTGCTTTGAGGGCAAGGAAAGAGAGGTTCAATGGTGCTGAAAAATTTTTGTGAGTAAGTTTAAACATATTTGCTTCAAATCTAGACAATTTGGTTTTACAAATTCAAAAAAACTTTTTTTCTGAACACCCCTAATATATATATATATATATATATATATATATATATATATATATATATATATATATATATATATATATATATATATATATATATATATATATATATATATATATATATATATATATATATATATATATATATATAGATAAATAGATATATGTAGATATGTACTCATATATTAACTGAAGTTTGAATTTGGGCAGGTATCAACTAGATAAGAAAGAATTTTATCACAGCAAAAAAAAAAAAAACTTTGTTTTCTTTTCTTCATTCTCTGAAAAACTGTCTGAATTCAAGTCAGCATTTTTAAACTTAAAGTGTGCAAAATATTTTTGGACAGTGCAGATATGAATACGCAAATATAACAATAAATATTTATGTTATTATGTATTATAAAAATATATTTACCTTTTGCATATCTTTAATTTTTTGCTTTAAAGTATCAAGTTCCTTTGTGATTTTTTCTTCAAGCTAGTAAAAAGTTTAAAAAAATGTTAAATTCTGATATTTTAAGATACTCATGTTAAATTCTGACAAGACATTTTATAAATATGATGGAGTAACTTACATCATATTTATGAAATGAAGCTATCTATTTTATTAGTATAACTTTTAAGTTATTTTTTCTATTCTTTCTATCTTTCTATTCTATCCTTTTTTTTCATGTCAAAATCTTTGAAAATTTGTACTATTATATTGAAATATTCATTTAAACGATAAATTTATTAAATGTTGTAAACATTGTATAGTAACTATAGTAACTATTAAGTTAATACTTCCTTCTATTTATCATGGACTTTAATTTTTTCATATATTAATTTAATAATTCTTTAAAGAAATAAAAGAAATTTAAAGAAATACTAAGCTATCTATTTATCTATTAAGAAACCATTATCTATTAAGAAACCATAACTAGAAAAAATGTCTAGATAAAATTGTTGACTTTATGTTAAAATAATTTGCTAAAACAATCATATTTTTTATGTTTGTTGTTGTTGACTTTACATCAAAATATTTTTATCCAAAATATAAATTTTTACCCAAAGGTTTTTAAACAGATTTTAAACATGGCCTTCTATAATAACAGTCCTTGATATTTTGTAATACTGCTGTTTGACTGAAGGTCAATTTATAATATTGTGTTTACACTTTCATTTTTTAATTTTAGACGAAAGTTTGCATTCACACTTTTTTAGCAAAATTTTCATATTGATTGAAGTTAACTTTTACATTTTTAAATTCAAAATGTAAAAGTTAACTTAGATGTAGCGGCTTAAATATTGTCAATATTTAATCCACATAAATCCATTTTAATAGTTGATAAAGGTAACTTGCTGTGTACTTCTCTGTCAAACTATCACTGAAACAGACTGAAACTAAAGTATTTATTTATAAATTTCCAAAGAATCCAGAAGAGAAAAAAAATATCATCACAAAGGCAGATTTATTGTCTTGAACAATACAGCAGTAAGTCAACCGGCCTGATGATGCATCTTTTGAAACCAAATATGGAAAACAATTACCATTTAATGCATCATCTGTTGATGACGGGTTTAATGAAGACAATTTTTTCACTAAACCCATCATCACCTTTGAAAATAATTCATCAAGTTGTTTACAATAACAATATCATTCTTTTTCAGGTCAAACAAAAATATAGAAACTTTGAGTTTCAAAATTTTTCTCAGAGCTATTTTAATGACTATTCATTTGTAGCTTACCATAATGGCACAACTTGTAGTAATTTATCTTAAATTGTAAATAAATTGAAATTAATAAAAAAAAAAAAATCAGATTCATTTGAAGCAATTTAAATTTTAAAGAATCAAGAAGGTTTTTACCAGCCTAATATTCTATTTAAACTCATTAATGAAATGAGAAAAGTTAAAGTAGGTGAAGTTTTATATACCTTAGATATATAATATATACAATACATACTAAATTGAAATAATCATTAGAGCTCAATTGAATATACACAAGTATATTCAATTGTATTTTATTGAGTATATATATTATTTAATTGAATGTATATGTTCAAATGTTTTTATACAATATGTAATTGAGAAATTATCATATGTATAGTATATATATATATATAATATATATATATATATATATATATATATATATATATATATATATATATATATATATATATATTAATTTCAAGTATATATATTATTTAATTGAATGTATATTTTCAAATGTTTTTATACAATATGTAATTGAGAAATTATCATATGTATAGTATATATATATATATATATATATATATATATATATATATATATATATATATATATATATATAATATTAATTTCAAATATATATATATATATATATATATATATATATATATATATATATATATATATATATATATATATATATATTAATTTCAAATTGAGAAATTATGTAGAATTAAATTATCGTATGTAGAGCTTATGATCATTTTATTTACAAGTTTATAAAATTGTTTGTGTACCAACTACAAGTTGCCAAGTAAAATTGTTTGTGTACCAACTACAAGTTGCCAAGTAAATGGAATTTACACAATTGAACTCAAAAATGAATACAATGGGGAGTCTAAATTACATAAACAGCATTTTTATAAATTTAGATTCATTCAAAAAAAAATAGCTTCATTAGTTGAAAACATTTTTTCAACTCATGAAGCTATCCAAAAAAGTTGGTAAAAACAAAATAAATACTGATGGTAACCAGGTAATTAATAACTTTTTGAAACCTTGAAAACAATTAAAAACAAAACATGGTCGAAAAAAACATGTTCTTATTATAGGATTATGTGTATCTTATAAAGTCTATATAAAACAAATGTTTGAAAGTAAAGACTTCAATTTTTGCACAATAGAGCACTGAGTTTGGCTAAGTAGATTGATTTAGAAGTTTTATATAAAACTGAAGGCAGTAATCTTTTTAAATTTCTAAACATACAGCTAAATCAGTTTATCCAATAGAGACAGTCTGAAAAAAGTTTTTCTAAGTTTTGATAAGGATCTGAAGGTACATACTTAATAAATGCTAAATCTGTAATTGAAAAAATATGTATTCAACATACTAAATTGAAATTACATTACGACATTCTTGTTAATATGGTTATACTTATGACATATAATGCAGAGATATTTCTACCAATAAAATAGGACTGCTGGATAATTTGCATCATTTTAAAAGCTCAGTTTATTACAATTAACATTAGCTGGCTATATGCTAAAAAATTTAAATAAAAGCTTATGACAATGCACTTATTTACTATAACAAATATTGAGAATATTCGAATAGCCTAAATAGAGGCAGATTTGAAATTCCTCTTGATACACTTGTCCAATGGTCAATATTTTATTTTTTTAAGGTGCGGCTGGACCTTTATGCAGGCTATTTTGTGTAACTTAGTTTCAGTTCATAGCAGCCAAGTATAAATTTAAAATAACAAAAAAATATTATATAAAAAAAAAACCAAAATATATTTTGATATTTTGCAGTAGAATTATGCACTAATTACCACTAGCAGAGAGTCTAAAGCAAAAAAATTTTTGTGAGTTTTTGGTCTAGTAATTTATATGCTATTTTTTTGTTAACTTTTTTTTCTTTTCTATATACTACTGTGATCAAAAAACAAGGTGAAATTGTCATTTAAAACTCTCAAGTATTATGAAGGCAGGTAATTTTTTTCCTAGGTTGGTAGGACTGTCTATAACAATTGCCAAGCACCTGTTTATTAAAAGGCTTAACTATCTCCAAGTTACACATGTTTATGTAAACAACCAAAAGTAAATTTTTCGATTTCTACAATAGCCTTTGGTGATCAAACTATGGCACAAAAAAATATTTATAAGTGGTACAATGAGTTCAAAGAGGGCTGAGAACCCAAACCGCGCTCTGGACGATCATCAACATCTACCGACAAGGGACACATAAATAAAATCAAAGATTTAGTGTTTGAAAATTATTGATTGACAATTAGAGATCTTGTGGATAGTGTTGGAATACCATTTGGCTCAGCCCAAACCATTTTGAAGAATGTTTTGTGTTTCAAACGCATCAAGTCTCATTGGTGCCAAACTCGCTCAATTTTTTGGATCAAATGTGTGTGAAACTTTGTTGTCTGACTATCAGAACCACTTGAAATGAATTATTACTGGAAATGAAACTTGGATTTAGGCATACAACTCTAAAACTACCGACCAATCCAGCAAATATCATGCAAAGGTGAAGCAAGACCAAAAAGACCACAGCAAAGTCAATAGAAAATCAAGGTCATGTTGACAATTTTCTTTAATTATCGTGGTGTGATGCAATGAATTCCTTCCGCCGGGCCAAGTTGTCAACAAAGAATATTATCTGAGCAATTATAAGAACTAAGGGCAAAAAAACTATTGGTTCCTTCATCACGATAATGCATAATCCACCGTATTCGCCTGATTTCACCCAATCCAACTTCTGACTAATCAGCAAACTCAAAAGGCCAATGCGAGGACGCTGTTTTGACACGATTGAGGAGATAAAAGGTGAATCGAAGAAGGTCTCAAAGGCTATACTGGAAAAAGAATTTTCCAACTGTTTTGAGGACTGAAAAAAGCATTGGAAAAAGTTCGTTTTAACGGAGGGGGATTACTTTGAAGAGGATGAAATTGATTTGGAAGAATAAATTAAGAATTTACATTTTATAAACAATTTCAACTTACCTTTTGATTACAGTAGTATATATATATATATATATATATATATATATAAATATATATATATATATGTATACATCTACGTGTATATATATATATATATATATATATATATATATATATATATATATATATATATATATATATATATATATATATATATATGTATATATATATATATATATATATATATATATACATATAGATATATATATATATATGTATAACTTAATGCATAATTTAACCTTTGAAGATCTTTTTTAGGAATTGTATTTTTTAAGACCATAATTTTTACTTTCTTTTTTGTTTTGCATGAAGTTCTTTAGATTTAGTTCATTTTGAATGCATAAACCTATGACATCATCTAAAAAAGGGTGCCTAGCGGTTTGGTTTTTGAACTGCAAATTTACAATACCCAATGTTGTTTTATTGCTCAATATGCAATTAAATAAGTTTAAGTTGTTTTGCTGTACAATTGTTGATACATCTTGGATGTAAAACAAAGAACAAATATAATTTTTGCTGTTTTTGGAAACATTAAAGAGTGACTTAAGTGCATTCCTTTCTACTACATCAAGCTTTTATATCAATACATCTTTATAACTGCAAAGTTCAACTCCATGCGTAAGTACTGGAACCGCCAAAATTTTTATATAGCTGGACAATAGAGCTTTTATGTCTCTCAGTGTAATTAAATTTGTAAATATTTACTCCATTAAAATAAACTTTTTTTTGAATGGTATAATGAAACAAATCTTTTTTTTCTATATGCAAAAAAAATAAAATAAAAATAAAATCATACTTTTAAAAATTATAGTGTTACCAATATTATCAATTATTACATTGATATTCTTCTGGAAATTTGAATAATAATATATCTTATATACAATATATCAATAGAAGTAAAAAAAGTTCTTCAGTTTTTGCACTTAGCACAATGTCTTTATATTGAGTTATTAAAGAAGGCTATTATTTTAAATCATTTGTTGTCTAAAATGTTTTATGTGTAGGACATTAATCCTGTTATAAGGTTTTTTAAATTTAAAACTATAAGAGGGACAAGACATCTATTTATTAGAGCTTCATTTAAGTAAGGATCTTTACTCAAATGAAACTTGATTAAAATTTTGATCCATTTTAATTTGGTTTATGCTAACAACAGATTCTTTAACCTTCATACAAACTTTTAAGAAAAGTATGCACAAAGACTGGGGAAAATATAATATTATGTCATACTTTTTGCTATTAATACCATTTTTTTTCTTCTAACATCTTTGCTTCCAACAAGGCTGCAAACAACCACTATTAGAGTTGAAAGTTACTGGAAGAGAAAAGATGAAGTTTATAGAACAAGATAACGATTGACAGACAACTTAAAAGATTGCAAATTATATGAATCAGAAAGCAAGATGAAGGGAGTGAATTCCAAAGAACTGATATTTGAGGAAAAAAACTAGATGAATACAAGTTTTTGGAGCACTTAGGAACAGTCACAGTAAAATTATGAGACTTAATTGAATGGCGAGTAACACAAGAAAAAATTTTAGTAGATGGCACGAGAGACACTAGTTCTTTAGAGCAGTGCCCATTATAGTATTTGTAGAAAAGAGAATTTTTACTCAAAAAACTGAGAATTCACTTGTCAAAAATCTCTTTAAAATAAATTACTTTGAAAAAATTTATAAAATTGGTCTTCTTAAAATGTTCACACATCATATGCTACAAAGAAACTTTGGAAATTGACATTGCACATCAATCCAATAATATTTACAAGTAACTTTTAAAAACTAAATTTTTACAACTTTTAAAAACAGAAGAAATTACACACACATTGATTTAAAAAATGGAATAGTTTTTTAACAGTTTATTGCTTTGAACCTGCAGCTGTTATCTTAACAGAGCTGATGTAAATATTTTACTACAGTTGGAAAACCAACAAAATTAAAATAATGACAGACTATATTACTTTATAACTTCTATTAAATGCTTCAAATTATTTATATTTCAGATGATTTGGTATTATAGGTATGCAACCATGAAAGTATAATAATATCTTTTATTAAATTTAGTGACTTGAAGATTTAAGAATTAAATTTTAAAAAAATATTCTGCTCTTTTAAGTCAAACTCTGAAAAGTTAAAAAATAAAGTTTTATTATATTTTATTGTTCAATAACTCACAAGTTGTACTTTTTCCAAGTCTTGACGCAACTTTGCATGCTCTAAAAATTATCAAGATAATTTGATAAAAAATTAAAATTATTAATAATCATAGATCTATTTATAAAAAAACAACACTAAAAATAACAATAAAATAACAATAATTTTGTGGATTCAAAATTATGTTTAAATGACAACATTGAAAACAATATGAAAATATTTTAATTAAAATTTGACACTTTATTTGTTACAAGTGTACTTAAAAATGATTGCAAATTTTATTTTTTAAAATGATTGCAAATTATTTTTTTTTAAATGATGGCAAATTATTTTTTTTTAAAAATGGTTGCAAATTTTTTTTTGTACATTTCAGAAAGATCATATTAGGTCATTTCATTTTTCTCTGATTTTAAAAATATGAGTTCTCTGCATATTTCATTTTTTTTTATTGTTTAACTGGTAATAGTTTTTAATATTTTTCTAAATATAGAAACTATGTCTTAAGAAACTATAAAGTATAAAACATTACTTGCAGGAACATCTGTAGAACTTGTTTTTTTTCTAAATATAGTTTCTTAAGAAACTATAGAGTATAAAACATTACTTACAGGACCATTTGTAGAATTAGTTTTTTTTCTCAACCTAGCTACCTACTGTACTAAATTTTAAAAATTATTTTTAGGGTTTCTTTCTTGTGGGTTGTTTTCTATTAGCCTATGACATGTATGAAAGGCATTTTTATCATTATATGGCAGCACTAACGGGCAAGAAAATTAATTTAGATTTATGTCAATTTGAAAAAAAAGTTGTTTAATATCTATGAGGAGATTAATAAGAAAAAATATATGACCAAATTTGATTGGACAAGTTCTTGAATCTAAGTAAATACTAGGTTATATAAAAAGTATGATAATACAAAAAGTTACCTCCATCTAGACCAATAGCTGTATCTTTGGATTTGTTCATTTCTTTAGCTTTAAAACTAAGATCATCCTGAATTTTTACAAAGGAAAATTAACTTTTTAATTTACAATCATTGTAAATTATGCTTTGATGAAAAAATTACATTATTTAAATAAAAATTTGCAAAGAGAAAATTTCTACAAATAAATTATTTTTATATTTTCCTTTTGAAACTTTTTTCAAATTATAATTTTTTTTTAAATTTTTCTCCATTGAGTATATTGAAAAAACACATCTCAAACATGATAAAATAAACCATGTCATATGCTATATTTGTTTAAAAAAAACATAATACATGCAATATAGCAGTTTTATTATATTAAAATAAAAATTTCAGGTGTTACATTTTTACTTTCACTTTTATAATTATTTATGAGTTTGTAAAATTATTTATGCGTTTTTACCAAAACTCATGAATAATTTGACTTTATTGTTGAGGTTTAATTAAAAACTTGCAGCAGAGAATAGTTTTTGCTGTCTTTGTTTAAGAAAATCGAAAAAAAAAAATACCTTCATAACTTTGAGATCAGTAGCAGATGGAATATGCTTTGATTGAATTGTTGCCTAAAAAAACATATGGAACTGATATTGCAGCATACATAACCTATCATTAATATTGTAAAACTTTGTGCTGAACTTACATGAGACACATAAGGCAGTGGTAAAAATCTTTCAATTTTTATCTGTTAATATGATTGCTTTCTTAATATGATTATTAAGACAACAGTTGCTATCTGTTAATGAAATTACTAGGTCCTTTTTTGCACCTTGTTTAAGAAAAAGAGAAAGCGCATTATTGAAAGATCTGCCCCAGATATGGCAACAGTGTTCCATACAAGGACGGATTTGAGATTTATAGAGATAAAGAATAGAACCCTGAGTAAGAAAGTGGCAAGCAAAATAAAGAGATGCAACCTTAGCAGATGGTAATTTTGCAATTGATTTAACATATCAAGAAAGATCGGAAGTAAGAGTTAATCCTAGAAGACGTACATCGAGTATATTACCGTTAATAAATAAGAAAAGATGTAGATATTGCGATAATGATTAGCTGAAAAAAAGTTGAGTTTTATCTGAACTAAAGTTCACCAGCCACTGAGAGCCCCATGCTGTAGCAGAAGTGAGATCCTTTTTAAGTTCAAATGTACCCTCCAAGTAATCAGAGAGTGTTGGCTTCTTATCACAACAAGAATAAATGGTAGTATCATCAGCAAACAATGCCACCTTAGATGTGAGAATTTCTGGGAGATCATGAATGTAAATTAAAAAAAGTATAGGGCCAAGGATTGAACCTTGAGGAACCCCTGAAGTTACAGGATATGAAGAAGAGTTCTGTCCATCAAGAACAACTTTTATACTACAATTGGTAAGGAAGAATTCAATGATCTTAAAGATGTTACCTAATACACCGTAAGAAGAGAGCTTATGGAGAAGACCAGCATGCCAAACTTTATCAAAAGCTTTAGAAACATTGAGAGCGATAGCCTTAGCTTCTCTACATCTATCTAATGCATGATAAAACCTATCAGTTATTACCATTAACAAATCAGCAACAGAATGAGAACATCAAAATCCATGTTGATGATCAGAAAGTAAGTTTATAGATTCAAGGTGAGAGATTAAGCGTTTATTAATTAAAGACTCAAAAACCTTGCTTATGATAGGAAGAAGACTAATGGGACGGTAGTTAGACAAGTCAAACTTATTTAAAAAACAGAAATAAGTAATTCTAAAGAAATTGTTTTATAATTTGTGTAAAAATATTCCACAAACAAGAGAACTCCACAAAGATGTAAAATATTACAGTAGTTATAACATTTATGACTTCATGTAACTTAATTTTTTTTTTAAATTGAAGTTTATTAGTTTGAGCAATCTTTTCTGATGAGTCTCTATTGACAAAACACTGTGTAAAATAAAAAAATTTGATAAGTGATTTTCTACTCTGCATACATACATACATACATACATACATACATACATACATATATATATATATATATATATATATATATATATATATATATATATATATATATATGTATATATATATATATTTATATATATATATATATATATATATATATATACACATACATACATATATTTATATATACATACATATATATACATATATATATATATATATATATATATATATATATATATATATATATATATATATATATATATATATATATATATTTGAACGTAGATATCATGTGTGAGAGTAAGTATAAATTATTATTGCATGAACATCAATAAACACAAGTTTCTCTCGATACTAAATTTATTTTTTTAAAGAAATTTTTGCTGGATTATTGTGAACAGCGTCTTTAACTTAAAAGTTTTTTTTTTTTTTCTCTATCTCTTTTTTTTAAAGCAGTAGTTCTATTTTATGTCAATGGGATGATTTCATCTTTTTTTGACGTAAGTGCGCCATAAATGGTGTCCAAAATTTTGTTGACACATATTGTCCCTCATCTAAATTGATACCATTTTGTTGAGGGGCACATTGGTGGTACTGCATTTGAAGTGCCTCACGAACTTTCTTATCAATCATTTTAGCGTCGACTCTTAAAGTTCTGCAACTGTTCCAGTTATTTTCATGTGTTCTATGTCTCATGTATGTGGCTAATGCAGATCGTTCTGTTTTATTACCTATTGTACTGTTTTTGTGTTGTTGTATGCGTGTTTTTATTTGCATTTTTGTTTCACCTATATACTTTTTGCTACGATGACATTTAATAAGGTATACTCCTGGGTAGGTGTTCATTTGTTTTTTGAATTTATTTCTTAATGGTAATTTTGAACCTAGGTTCAAGTTTGATTTAAAAACCGTTTTATATCCTGCCTTCCTAAACACCTTACATAATTTGGGAGACAATATTGGTACCCAAGCTAATGAAATCGTTGGATACATACTGGTGATGTTTTCAATATTTTTATAAGTCTCTAGTGATTTTTTGTTCATTTCTATATGAATTTCAGTTCATTTTCTATATGTTTCTGACTGCATACATTAAATGCTCTATGAACGAAACCCTTGAATATTCCATTTAAAATTTGTGGGTCATGGTTTGATGTTGCCTTAACTTGAATGTTAGTAATTGCATTTTTTCTGTGCATTTTAAATTCATATTTACCATTTTTGTTATTTATTATGCGTATGTCTAGAAAATTTAGTGTTTTTTGTCATTTTCAAACTCGATAGTATATTTGAATTGTATTTTTGATTGAATTGTATTATTTGATAGTATTTTTGAATGCTGTTGATTAACTGATGTCTTAAATTGATCAGCCTGGGCAATGTTAGGGACTCTAGCATAATTGTCATCTATATATCTATAAAATGACTTTTAATCAATAAGTGGGTTGTTTTTCAGCGCTGTATTAAGTGCTCTTTTTTCAAGATGTTGAAGAAAAGATTCAGCTAAAACTACCATAAACCAAAGACCTATCGAACCTGAATTTTCAAACTCATGTACTTCATTGTTCCATAAAAAGTATGGTCAGTATAAACATAGTTCTATCAGATTTTTTATTTTTTTCATATTTAATTTTGTCGTTTTTTAAAAATTATCGCTCACCTCCAATAAAGTTATAACGTCCAATGATACCTGAATTTTGTCACTGGATATGTCTCACAACTTTGCTTTTTCTACGAATTGTCTTTAAAAGTCATACTCTTGTTATGCAATACATTTATAAATATATAAGTTAATTTTTATATATATTTTGATATAATAATATATTAACGATGTTTTGCTGACCTATTATGGTCAGCATCATCAGGTAATAAAAAAATGTTACAAAATAACAAAAAACAAACCGTTTAAAAAAGAAGACATTAAAAAGCGTAAAATATAAAACCAATCAAATAATATAATAATGGCATTTAAAATGTGTCCCCAAGTTTTTGTTTTAACATTATCCCCTTCATCTCGATTTAGAACAGCTTGCCCAATACCTATCTTATAATGATCTTGAAAACAAAAAACAACTTAATTTTTTAGATATTTGTATTACAAATATAATAAATGGATTTTATGAGTTTCAAGTACACTGTAAGGATTTGATAACAAATGTTCAAATAAAACCAAACTCCAACATCAACCCAAGCATAACCACTGGCGTCTTTAAAGGATTTTTATGTAGAGCAAAACAAATCTCAAAAACATCTCTCCCATGAAATAGATTTCCTCATAAATACGTTTTTTGAAAATGGCTATAACAAAAGTAATCTTATCAAAATAACCTAAAACTACTTAGATCGCTTTTCAAAAAATACTACATCTAATCAATTAGATAAAAAGTTTGTTAAACTACCTTGGATACCTATTATTAAGCCAAAACATCAAAGAGAATTTGGAAAACAAAACATCGGAGTTATATTTACTTCAGCTCCCAATTTAAATAACACATTATGCAACAACAAAACAAAACCACCCCTGAACTCGAATTCGGGAGTTTACTAACTTAAATGCCCATGCAGAAATATATATATTGGTGAGACCAAAAAGAAAATCCCTGGAGATTAACAAAACAAGAGTTTTATATAATATGTATTGGGCAAGCTGTTCTAAATCGAGATGATGGGATTATGTTAAAACAAACTGGGACCCATTTTGAGAAAAATTTAACTGACGCCATTATTTTATTATTTGATTGGTTTTATATTTTGCGCTTTTTAATGCCTTCTTTTTTAAACGGTTTATTTTATATTATTTTGTAACGTTTTTTCATTACCTGATGACGCTGAATACAATAGGTCAGCGAAATATTGTTAATAATTATTATATCAAAACATCTTTAGAAATAGTTATAAGTTGCCTTTTTTATTGAAATCAACTTATATATTTATGTAAAAATATATATAATTTAATAATAAACTGTGGAAGTGTTAGTTAATAAATTACTTATTGTAATATTTCAATTCTTTTTATCCATTAAAAATTTTTTTTTATATTAAATTAGTTTTTTACAAAGTTTTTATAAAAGCCATTTAGCCCAACAATTTATTTAAATAACTATATAATAGTTTATGTTGATGTTTAAAAAATGATATAATTGATGAATATTAATGATTAAAATTGATGTCTAACACCATTTTAAAACACTAACTAAAAACCATTGAAAAAACCAAGCATTAAATTTCAAAATTAAGCATTAAAATGTTTTACAAGAACCATAAATTTCTTTGTTTTGAAACTTTTACAAAGGAATTTTAACAAAAAGTAAAACTGTTAACGATTGTTCATTGTTAAAAAATATAAAATGTTTATTACACATATTATTATAACATTTCTGTTATAATATTTAAACAAATCTTATTTAAGTAAAATAAAAAAAATATCATTTATTATTTAAATAAAATTATTATTTATTATTGATGTTGCAACGTATATTATTGATGTTGCAACATATATCATGTTGCATAAATTATTAATATTGTGTAACCTTATAACATATTACTTTTAGTACTAATGTTGTGAACTGCATTTTTAATTTTCTTTTTATTTCTACTGTTAAATAAATAAAATTAAAAAATTCAACATACTCTACTAATCTTCTCCAACAATTGAACAACATTTTCTTCTATATTTTTATAGTTTTGCTAAAAATTTATTTTAGATTGTATAGACTGTAATATATATATATATATATATATATATATACATATATATATACATATATATATACATATATATACAATATATATATATATATATATATATATATATATATATATATATATATATATATATATATACATATATATGTATATATACAATATAAATTCTATAAACCTCTGCAGCATTCTTATTTTCATCAAACTTATCCAAAAACTCTATAAATAAAATAATTTAAAAATTTACAAAATTAAATTTAGATTTTCTAAATATAATAAAAATCTTTTTATTATATTTAACAAATATATTTAAAATAAATAAATATAATGAAAAAATATAACCTTGCATGTCTTCATCTCGCTTTTTCAGTTCTTTATACTTTGCTGTTCGTTCACCTAACAAGAAAAATATGTAAACATTATTAAAACTCTATTTAATTTAAAGCAAATTCAAAAAAATCAAAGAAAAATTTTGCTTTTTTAAAAGAGAAGAGGGGTGTCATAGCAGTACTTTCATGTGGTATATTTTTCACTTCTAAAAATATATAAAATAAAAAAGTTTTAAATCTGAATTTCGACTATAAATCTTTGAGGTATATTTAATAAGTCCTTAAAAAGTCTGTCATGTTCATATAAACTTATGTATGTTTTTTAGGATGATTTAAAACAATAAAAAAGGTAAATTCATATAGTGTTTAATGTTGCACCCTCTATGGTGCATTATTACCATGATGCTCCTCAAGTTCTACATCAAGTTGAGATATTTCATCTTGAAGTTTTTCAGTTTTTTCACGAATCTCACGAGCACTTTAAATATAAGGGACATTTAAATTAATAAACTATTGTATATTTAAAATCTTTAAAAAACAAAAAATGTAAAATATGAATAAAAAAATTCACACCGACTCTCCATTCTTGCAATCTCCTGGTTATCATCTTTTACCTTCAAAAAATGAAATTTAATAAATACATGTTATATAAACTGGGGTAAAGTAAATACATGTTATATAGAGTAAACTTAGGTAAAGTAATTTAGCAAATACATGATATATATAGAGTAAACTGGGATAAGAGTGGAAGGTTTAAATTCAATGATCATTATTGTTTTTTTAACTTTCTTTTTAAAACACATAAAGAATTTTTTACACTATATAAAAATTGAGAAAGTATTCAGAAAATTAAGAAAAAAATGTATCAAGTCCTTATTGATGAAACACTGTTTAAAATAAAAAAAAATCGATAAGTGATTTTCTAATAATATATACATAAATATATATACATACACACACGCACACACACACACACACACACACACACACACACACACGCGCACACAAACACATATATATATACAGTATGCAAAAAAATAATCGTACTTTTAAAAAGCAATCATATTTTTAAAGATTGCATCAAAAAAATGAGTTATAAAATATTAAAAAATTTTTTTTAGATATCTTATCAGTATTGTTTTAAGAATTTATTTGTGTATAGGTGAACTAAATGCTTTTCAAACTTTTGAATTTTACACAATTTATCTAATGATGCATAAAATTGACTGCAAAAAAAATAATCATACAGTTCCAAAATGAAAAATGTCAAACTGATCAAATTCCATGGAAATTAGTATCAAGTGGGGCCTCTTTTAGCCTTGATGACCTCAACTAGACAATTTGGCTTTGAGTTGACCAAATTTTTTTATATTATTTTTTGTTATATTATCCCATCCTCTTCTTTTGTTATATTATCCCATGCGCTCATTATAGCTTCTTTAAAATTGTCTTTGCATCTAAATGCTTGGTCGCCAATATTTCTATTCAAAATATACCACAAATTTTCTATTGGATTTAAGTCCAGACTTTGAGATGGCCATTCCAAAAGATTGATGTTATTTATGTCAAAGTATACCTTCGTTTTCTTAGCGGTATATTTTGGATTGTTATCCTGCTGGAGTATGAAATTGCTTATCATTCTCAATTTTTAAGTATATGTTTGCAAGTTGGCTTTGAGAATTTCACAATACATTGAAGTATCCATTTTGCCATTAATAAATGTAAATTTCCCCACTCCTATTCAACTCATACTACCCCAAACCATCACATTTCCTCCTCCGCTACCTTGCAAACAACTCAATTTATAAGCTTCTCCTTTTTTTTTTGCCACACTTTTTGGACTCCATCCGATGAGACCAGATTGTATTTTGACTCATCTGACCACAAAATTTTTTTCCAATATAATATCAGCACTTTTAAGTACTTCAATAAAAATTCCAATCAACGTTTCATTTGTTTAGAAGTTAAAAAAGGTTTTTTTCGAACCACTCTACCTCTATATCCTTGTTCTCTTATATAATTTATGATTGTTTGAGGAATCACTGTGATGTTACGATCTTGAATTTTAATAGCTAATTTAGCTGTCGAAACAAATCTATTTTTCTTCACATTAATGATGACATTAATGATATTTCGATCAATTACACTAGTGGTCTTGCGTTTTTGTCCTCTACCAGCCACACTAGCAACGGTTCCAATCAGATTATGCTTCTTAACAGTTAAGAAAATGGAGTTATGCTTTTACACAAATAACATCAATATTTTGGAATGGCCATTTCAAAGTCCGTACTTGAATCCAATAGAAAATTGGTGGTATTTTTTGGACAGAAAAATTGGCAAACAAGCATTTAGATGCAAAGACAACTTGAAAGAAGCTATAATGAGAACATGGGATAATATAACAACAGAAGAGACGAAAATTTGGTCAACTCAATGCCAAATCATCTAGATAAGGCATTTTTTTTCTATACTTTATTTCTTTTTTTTTTTCTTTTGTTTGTTTTTTACTTTTTTTTCTTTAAAATTTTCTGTTATCAAAAAACTTTATATATATATATATATGTATATATATATATATATATATATATATATATATATATATATATATAAATATATTATATATTATTATATAGGGTCATACATTATTTATGGTTGAGTAAAGTTCTTTAACTATTAAAAACATGAATAAAGAAAAATACAAGAACATTCTGTGTTGTGTTATAAATTCTCATTTAATTTACTTAAAAGGTGAAATTGTTTTTGTTTCATGAACAATGGGTTCAAGAAACTTTTCTTGAACCAATTGTTCATCCACCTGAGCTCCACATTATGAGTTATGGATACATGTTTTAAAAAAAAATCTTTTTTGTTCTTCAAATTAACAGCAACAACCATTTTTCTCTCTTGAGCAGGTGTTTCTATTGATTTTTTTTTTAAACTTGTCATGTACATTTTCAACATACAGTTCTTCATAGTTATGTAGAACAGTGTGATGAAGTTGTATATCACAAGTTTATCACAAACTTATAATTATAAGACACAAAGTTATGTTGAAAAACTAAAACCTTTGGTAGTAAATTTTAATTTAAACAAACAACAACAAACATTATTTGTGATATAAATGCATTTATTATGTGTTTTTTGTAAACAAAATAAATGTTAATGGTTTATTTTGACTACCATAATGGCTGACTTTAATGAAACTTTAGAAAAAATAAAGCAACTTAAATTTGAACAGTTAAATTTATCTGATCTATTAAAAGTTAAAAAACTTGTTTATGATTTTCAAAAAATTTGTTTTTTAAAAAATTTTTTAAAACTGTTGTATTGTGACTTAAGAGCTTCAAAATTTCCAGCAATAAAAACTAAAAGTATTATGTTTTAAAATAAAGTCTTTTTGTTATATAAATTTATTAATGACATGGTTAAAAAAAGCTTAAGAAACATATTTGTGCTTAAATTACCTGCTTCAACAACCTTTCTCTCTCTTGAGCAGGTGTTTCAGTTGACTTTTCTTCTTCAAGAAGCATATTTTTTTTCTCCTCTAGTTCAAATATTTTTTCATACAATGTCACTGAAAAGAATTTTTGAAAAATTTAAATTTAAAAGAACAAATATAAGAATGTATTCATCTAAATGAAACAGAATAATGATAATATAGACTGAGAAATAATAAATAAATAAACAAACTAAGAAATATTAGGAAAAAAACAATACTAAGTTTGGACTTTGGGCTTTAAATTTTTACAAAAAAAAAAAAAAAAACCACACAGATAAATATAACCAAAAATTCATCTTCACAAAAGCACCACATAGGTAAAACACAAAGGTCATCTTCAGAACAAGATACATAAGTTTCTATTTTACTAAGATGTCTATACTTTACTATCTACTACTAAATTTCATTAGAAAAAAAAATTACCTGCTTCCTGTTTCACATTAGATTGAGATATATCCTATAACAAAAAAAAGAAAACAACTTCAGCTGGTGTTACTTTTACAATCAACCAAACACAATTTGCAAAAGAAATCATTAGAAAAAGATAAATAAGTCAAGAAAAAAAAAGTATACATACATGCAGTAATTTTTTAAAACTGTCTTTTAAAAAATTATTGGATGTATGTATACTTTTTTTTTTAAATTTTCAAAACATTTTTAAAAAAATAAATTTTGAATGTAAATTTGAGTTTAGCATTTATGAAAGTTACTTTCACAAAAATCAATTTGTTTGTAAAGTTGACTTTATATTAAATTTTAAAATGATAAACTCTGGGTAGTTAGTACTCGTCACTTTAAAAATGTAGATTAGTGAAATGCACTGTTATATATAATAAAATTTTATTAGAATAAAATGTAACAACAATAAAAAATGTAACAACAACAAAAAAAAGTATATAAGAAAATATTCAATAGAAAACTTTTAATAATTTAAATCAACAGAAGTTAAACAAATTTATTAAAATTTTTAAATAATAAAATTTATAACTGTTAAATAACATTTTATGACCTTTAGAAAATATATTTTAAAAAATTCTAATAATTAAAATACCTCTTCAAGGTTATCAATTTGAGAGTTGAGATTATCCAATGTTTGTTGCTTAATTTCCAAATCCTAAAATAAATATTAATTTCTAACAAAAATATATATATAATATGACGTCTTTAAATAGACTTTTTTTAATATTTCTTTTACAATTGATTGGTATAATGAATCATGATATCGGATAAAATTATTATGAATACCAGACATAAATCAAGTTCTTTTACAATGCAAAAAGTTGAATCATAAAAAAATTGAATCATAAAAAAGTTGAATCATAAAAAAGTTGAATCATAAAAAAGTTGAATCATAAAAAAGTTGAATCATATCTTTTGCAAACATTTTTCATAAAATAATTTTTCTATACATAATGAAGTAAGAACACATACTTTAATTGTTTCTATCAATTTTCTCTAAAAATGAACTGAAAGTTAAGGATTGTTCATTAATAAAATAGTATCAGTCAAATACAAAAGAACAAGTTGACCATGTCACGGTGCTATAACAAGAAAATATTCTAAAAAATTTCTGGCTTTTTTTCAGTGTGTTATATAATATCAAATTTTAACTGGTTTTATATACCACAATAATTTCTATACTGTACTTATATAGCTGCTACTTAGGAGCTCTTACTTTTTTCATATTAATTAGATAAAATACATTTAGACAATTGTACATATGCTTAACTACACTTTACTAATATAACTCTGCAAAATGAAATAAACATCAAATGATTAAAATCCTGAGCATCTAGAACTAGTCATACAAGCAGTAATAAGCATAAAAAAGAAACTTTTAATATGATGCCAACAGGGTTGAGGTCAAATACATATTTGTATTTCTATTCACATTTGGTAAAAATAGGCTAATTTGGGGCATTTGAATTCGTAATGTATCAGATAAAAAAATTTCTTAAATATTTGTATTTGTATTTGATTGAAACGCATTTGCAACTCCATAAACTAGGTTAACCAGTGTTTTTTGGGAAACGGCCCAAAGTTTCATTTTTTTTTTTTCATTTTTAACACTAAAATAAATTTAAAATTTGTTATTAAGGAGCATTTATTAAAAGACTTGTTTTAATTCTTCTATATAACAGTCTTGTCTTGAAAAAATGTTTATATTTTTTCTTTACCTAAATTAGAAATATTTGTATTTGCATTTGTATTTGGAAAATGCTGATTGAATATATTTTTATATATTAACTTATCACTTCTAAAATAAAAGCTAAATCTCAAAAAGAATTTGAGCATGATGTAGATTTTAGGGGTTATTACCTTAATCATTTAAGTTAATATAATATCTTGAATTTAATTATTTAATTATTTAAGTTAATATAGTATCTTGAATTTAATAATAAAAGATATAATGATTTGACTGGTCATACTTTTCAATATAAATATCAAAGTTTTACTTACATTTGGGAAAAAAACTGAAAGCAAAATCTACCTGAATTATATACCATCTTCCTATTTATTAAGTTAATTTACATAAAAATTAATATAAAGTCTCATAAGATTAGCTTATAGTTTCCTTGTCTATTTAATCACCTTTAGTGACAATAACCGCTATTCTTGTCATTCTATTTAATAACTTATCTAATTTGTCAGAGTCAATTTTATGCCACTCACTAATAAGTTTTTTCCACATCTTTTGCATCATTAAGCATTAGTTTTTGACATTATTTTTAATTTTTTCCAAAGTCTTATAGGAGTGAGATCTGGTAATTGGTGAGGCTAAATTATTCTATTCAATATTTGATCATTCTCTAATTCAATTCTCAACCTCTAACAGTTTGAGGTCGGCATTGACGAATGCCGACCCTAATTTTGAGGGCTGTATATATATATATATATATACATATATATATATATATATATATATATATATATATATATATATATATATATTATATATATATATATATATATATATATATATATATATATATATGTATATATATAAATATATATATATATATATATGCACACACAACCCTCAGAATTAGCAAAAATGAGGTTAGCAATATTTTGCCGACCTCAAACACTTTTAAGTCAATAGTCAGGTCAGCATTGCCGAATGCTGACCCTAATTTTGAGGGCTGTAGATATATATATATATATATATATATATATTTTTTTTTTCCTTTACTTATAATTTTTTTTTGTTGTTGTTGCTATTTACGGTATCATAATTTGTATTATAATTTTTATTGGTTTGTAACAATTCTATTTGTTCTGTTAATATTTCTCTGTAATGCCTTCAAATATTGATTTTATATTAATATCCAGAGTTTTAAATTGTAATTTTATCTTTTGAAAATGTAGTATGTTAACTACGAAACATGTCAAGATTAAAAAATATTGTGTTTTTCTTTAAAATATGTTTACATTTATTGCTATTATGTTGCTCAAGAAATATATATATATATACGTTGCTTATTACGTTGCTCAAGAAATATATATACATATACATATATATATATATATATATATATATATATATATATATATATATATATATATATATATATATATATATATATATATATATATATATATAAGAGGCGGATTGTTGGATGTCACAATGGGGGCATTTGATGGTGCTAAAATTTACTAGTTAATAGGTATTTTTAACTGACAACTTTAAATTTCACAGCACTATAACAAAGAAGAATTTGGCCTATATCGTAATGAGTCTTGCCGTACATAAGAACAAAAACTGTCAGATATGAAAAGAAATGGATAAGATCAAAAAACATATTATATATTTTAAAAAATATATTATATGCTTATATTATAAAAAAATATATTTTAAAAAAATTGTTAATTACCTCGATATTACATTAAATCTAAACAACAATACATTCCAACGATATTGTAAACTGGATAATCAATTAAGGTATACCACTCTAACACTAACCACCCTCCAAGCATAATGAAAGCAATTCCTTGCAATATTGAACAAAGTTTATCTTCCATGTCAATTAATGAAACTGTTTTTAAAAAGGTTACTCCACCATATAAAGAACCTTTAAAAAAATTGATGTCGAACACAAAGCTTACCTACCAACAGAGTTGTTAACAAGGCCAAAAGTTACAAGGCCAAAAGTTACAAGGCCAAAGACAAGGCTAAGGCCACATGCTACAAGGCCAATGCCAAGAATAGGAGTTTCAAGGCCAACGCCTAAGCAAACATTTTCAAGGCCAAAGACTTAAATTTTTGCTATACGTTAATAAAGTAACTACGTAAAATAAGTAATGATTAATTACGTAATTAATTACATAAAATAAAGAATGAAAATTTTAATTCTTTAATTTTATGTATTTTATTATAAAGGCCAAGGCCAAAACAACCAAGGTCAAGGTCAAAAATTTCAAGGCCAAGACCAAGGGGAAAATTTTCAAGGCCAAAGCCTTAATTTTTGGCCTTAAGGCAAGGTCAAGGCCAAGGACTAACAACTCTCCCTACCAACCACAACTAATCCCAGATTAAAATCAACATTAAAAACTTTTTAAGCATAATACCTTTTGGTACAACCCTCCATACAGCTTGAATGTCAAAACAAAAATAGTAAACTGTTTTTTAGCTCTAATTGACTTACATTTCCCAGCCGGCCACAAGTTACATAAAAATATTCAATTAAAATTTTATTAAGATTAGCTACAGTTGCATGCCTAACCTAAAGTTTATCATAAATTTGCATAATTGGAAAATTTTGCATAACAAAAACCAACAAAAAACAAAGCAATCCAACTGAGTACAATAAAACAATTTACCCTTTGAATAATTAGTGTTAATCTAACAATATTGTCTATCAAACAAAACTCTAAGTTCCAGTGATCATGAATATAATTAAAAAAAGGTATGATTTGACATACACCATTTAAATTAAGATACGCAAATCATCTGAAACCATTTGGATCAGTTAGGTATAGAAAGGACACAGAACTCTCTAAGGAAATATGAAGTAATCTAACAACAAAAATGTGCAAGCTTTGTCCCTATGAAAATATGTAATTTTATCACATAATTGTAAAAGCAAAATCCCTTTTAACCACTTCTTTTATGCCTCTGCAGTACCTCAGATGTGTCCCCACACTTATTTGGTGTTTACTAAGAGTTAAGTGAAAGAAATTTTGTCGATATTGCATTTTTGGATTTCACAAAAGTGTTTGATAAAGTTTCTCATTGTGGACTACTTCATAAATTGAAAGCATAATGGATCAATGGCAATGTTCTTAAATGGATTGAGCCATTTATGATTAGTAGAAAACAGCAAACTGTTTTAGGTGAACATTCTAGTGACTGGACTGATGTTCTAAGCAGAGTTCGACAAGGGTCTGCACTTGGTCCAACATTGTTTCTCATCTTTATAAATGACTTAACGGATAAGATAAAATCAGTTCATAAAATCTATGCTGAAGACACTAAACTGTTACAAAAAAAAAGATCTGAGTTTCACAATGCTGATTGTCTGATTCATCAAAACGATTTAAACATTGTCACAGAATGGTCAAAGGAATGGCTAATGGAATTGAATGTTGCAAAATGTAAAGTTATGCACCTTGGTTACGGAAATAGTAACCATAAATATGTAATGAATGATGGAAATGCATTACTTACCCTTAAGGCAACTGATATTGAGAGAGACCTGGGTATCGTTATATCTAATGATCTAAAATGAAATCAACACATACAGGTTGCAACACGTAAAGCAAATATGATACTTGGCCTATTAAAAAAAACATTTAGATCAAGAGATATGAAGCTTTGGAGTAAACTTTACACTATGTACATTAGGCCACATCTAGAATTCGGTGTTCTAGTATGGTGTCCTTACTTAGAATGTGACATCAAAGAAATTGAAAAAATTCAGCACAAAGCAACAAAAGTACCTCATGATTTAGTAGAATTACCTTATGCTGAAAGGTGTTGGCGTCTCAATTTTTCAAGTTTGGAAACTCACAGGCGACGTGGCGACTTGATCCAACAGTTTAGACTAGAAAACAGTTTTGAGATTATCAATTGCAATAATCCACCATTTCGCAGATTACTATCCAACGTCCTAATGCATGAATTCATATAATAACGCTTGTCATAATTTCTACACAAATCATATTGTCAATGATTAGAATAACTTGCCGTTAGCGTGCAAAAAGACTTCATCAGATAATGCATCCAAGAATAGAATTAACAAGTATTTTTTTTTTACAGCTGCAAACAGTACATCTTTGACTGATTTTATTAATTAACTTTGGCTGCATGTTTATTAATTAATTTGTGCTTTAGCAGCTACAAATATTGACTTTTTAGATACTATTGATACTGATACTATAGATACTGTTATAAACATAAACTATAAGATAATGGATGTAGCAGCACTTCTTTGTAACAGCAGGTTATAAGATAGTCGATGTATATACTAAAGCCAATAAATATTCTTTATGTTTATATTAAAAAGTCACCACTTTGGGCTAATCTTCACATGAAAGCATAACAAGCAATAAAATAAAATTATTTTAGACCACATATCTGTAGCTTTGCCTAATTTTATTTGCAGTAATCACTTATGTAAAGATTTCTGAAAGTTTAGGAAATTGTGATGCAAAAAGAGTGTCTATCCAGTTTTGGGCAACAAACAAGCTCTTTTTTCATCAAAAATGTTACCTGCCTCTGACAATAGTCTCACTTTAATGTTTCTTATCTTTTAAATAGTTAAAAAGTATAGGATATCTAATACAGTAAATATTTCATATATATGTGTGTGTGTATATATATATATATATATATATATATATATATATATATATATATATATATATATATATATATATATATAAATCTATAATTTGTTGTCTTTGGGAAGAGCGGAAGGAAAAAAGTGATTCTTACGCCAACACATACGTCACTTTTAATTACTTTTGACTTTCGTCCAACATTTGCGTGTTGGACGAAAGTAAAAACCATTAATTTAATTACAAATAAATCGTTTTTAAAAAAAACCACAAAAACGCAAATTTAATTGACCAGAATGTTTTAACAACATTCTGAATGTTTTTAACAATATAAACAATGTTTTTATTTTTATTTTTTTTAAAAAAATGTTTTTATTTTTAATTTTTTTAATAAAATGTTTTGTTTTTTTTACTGTAAATCATGCGCGGAGTGTTGCTACATCGACTATCTTATAGCCTGACTCGCAAGGGAGTGCTGCTACATTGACTGACAAATAGCCTGACTCACAAGGGAGTGCTGCTACATCGACTGACAAATAGCCTGACCCGCAAGGGAGTGCTGCTACATCTACTATCTTTTAGCCTGACCCGCAAGGGAGTGTTGCTACATCGACTGAGGGTTTGGTTGGGGCAGGCAGTCTATCAATTAATAAAAAAAAATAATTCTGGTCTTGCATTTTAATTTTTACTTTTTGTCAACAAAATATGGAAAAAACTTTCGGACAACATCTACAGGTTGTATATATATATATATATATATATATATATATATATATATAAATATATATATATATATATATATATATTTATTTGTATATATATATATATATATATATATATATATATATATATATATATATATATATATATATATACATATATATATATATAAATATATATATATATATATATATATATATATATATATATATATATATATATATATATATATATATATATATATATATATACTTTAATGTTTCTTAACTTTTAAATAGTTAAAAAGTATAGGATATCTAATACAGTAAATATTTCATATATATGTGTGTGTGTATATATATATATATATATATATTTTCTTATATATATATATATATATATATTTATTTATATATATATATATATATTTATTTATATATATATTTATTTATATATATATATATTAGGCCTTGTTAAGAAGCGTTACGCAGCTCGCATTTTGCTTGCGAAAAGGCGATTTGCCTACGCGTTCAGCAGTTTTGCGCTACGCAAAAACTTACATCTTTTAGAATATTTAAATTATCTTTTGATTATCCTTAACGTGACGTTTATTCAGAAGAAATAAAGTCGTAAGTAAAAGCATTTAAATGCAATTGTAAACTAATAGATTTTTTTGTTAAAGAAACAGTTTGTTTCATAATTTTTTTTTATTAAAAATTAGTTAAAAAAAATAAAGTGTTTAAGTTTTATCTTCAGGAATTAAATATATAAATTCCTTTTAAATATAAAAATTATTTTTAGTCATAATAGTTTAAAAAAAGCACGATTTATTTTGATGTAAACATTTTATTAATAACATATTTTGTTTATTGTTAATTCAATAACGTAAAGTTTTAATGACGTTCATTTAATTTATGAAAATAAATTATGATCACGAATATGTTATCGGTAACTGATAAATAACAAAAAAAAACTCTATCGTTTAAAAACATTATTAAAAAGAGTTCACAAATTAAATAAGAAAAAATTTATTAACAATTATTAACAAAATAAAATAACCAAAAACCAAATGTAAAATCATAAGAAAATAAACAAATATTTTACGTTTCATGAAAAAAATATTTTTTTCAAAATAAAATTTAGTTTATATTTGAAAAAAAAAATAAAAATGATTTTTTTAATAAGAACTTAGATTTTATTTGTAACTTTTGTTATAGTGAGAAAAAAAAAACTTTTTGTATGATTTTTAACGCGTTAATAAAATAACTTTAATTACAATGCGGTACTTGTGAAGACGCTAGTGACGCAATATAACTTCTAACGATGCAAAATATATTTGCTGAGTTGAGTTACTTAAAACTGCATGACGCGTTTTCGCTACGCAGCGAAATCTTGTAACAAGGCCTGATATATATATATATATATATATATATATATATATATATATATATATATATATATATATATATATACATATATTATAGGTTACAAATATATATTATGTAGCTACGATGCTGAAGTGCAGGCTTTCACTTTCAATCTTGAAGGTAAAAAACTACATAAATATAAATCTCGTTCCGGCTAGAATTTTTTCAACAATTACAGTAAATCCGGTTCTGGCCAGAATTCAAAATTTTCAATCCAGTACACCCCTAAAATAAATCTTTTATTAATATATCAAAGTATTATTTCTTACCTCTTGCAAATGCAAATTTTGCTTTTTCAAAATCACGTACTTTTCTCTGAGGTTGGATGGCTAAATTTATATTCAAAAATTAAGATATTCATATTTTTATAATAATTTATAATCTTTTAAAAACAATTTCCCCGTTTCTCTAGAAACTTTTAAACAACTGAAACATTTTAATAATATTGAAGTATAACTTTACTATAATTCCATCTAAACTATTTAACTCCATTACTTAATTCCTTTTTTTAATAATATTTAAAATTCCTGCAAAAAATTTCTTTTACACGCTTTAATTGACAAACTGATGCTTTATTTTGCAAATACAAGACCATAAATAAATAAACTGACAAAATAGCAAGCTAAGAAAAATTTAAAAAAAAAAAGAAAGTGCTAAAATTTTCATTTATCAATTGTATGATTTTTATATGAGTATTATATTTTTTATAGAGTATTATATTGGTGCCCCATTCATTTCTGTTTTCTTATTGGTACCCCATCCACTTCTGTTTTCTTATTGGGAGTAGTGCAAGTGCCAATTAAAATTAAGATTTTAACAGTACTCTACTACATAAAAAAAAAAAAATGTTGGTCACCTTATTGTATACTCTGAATTTTTTTTATCTTTATTTAAACAATGAGAACTTAGTTCTATTTTTATCAAGGTTATTTATCACTAGTATTTTTTTTCTCCTATCCAAATGATGTTTTAAAAATCAATTAACTTTGATAAACAACAAAAAATATTGAAGGTATTTGAAAAAACAATTAAAAAATGACAAAAAATTTTATTTAAAAATATTAACAACTATATTGATTTATCTTGCTAACTTTGTTCATTTTGATACAAAAAAAAATCACGCGTTTTTTGCATTTGCATTTTTATAACTAAACTTTTAAAAACCAAAAAAAGGAAAAATGAGAGGATACAAGAAACAAAATTGTTGACAATGGTATCAGTTAAAAGTTTAAACTTTTATATGGTTATGGATTCAAAATTAAATTGCTTGAAGGTTAATCTTGACCAACGGTATTAATACGGATACTGCAAAACTATGCGACTTGAAAAAGAATGTCTTATGGTAAAATAAAGACAATAAACAACACCACAGGTATTATAAAATTTAACATTATCTATATAAGTGAAAACTGATTTACATATGTGTTAACAAAAGATAAATATATGTATATTTATATGTATATTAAATATACATTATGTAAAGTAAAAAGTAAAAAAAGTTCTTTTGACATGTCAAAATAAGAAGCATGTATGCATTAATGGAGCTGTTTTAATCCAGTAGCTTATTTTTTTTTGTTTGTAAAATTCCAAATTAATTCTTTATTCTTTTAAATCATAAAAGGTGCTAAATCATTCTAAAACTTAAAAAAATAAAAGAACTCTAGAAAGTTGTATGACAATTTTATTCCTAAACATTTCTGCATTATTGAAATAAAACATCAGATACAACCATTAACAAACATACATCAGATACAACCATTAACAAACATACATCAGATACAACCATTAGCAAACATACATCAGATACAACCATTAGCAAACCTACATCAGATACAACCATTAATAAACTCCAGGGAATGTTTACTATATTGCAAAATATAAAAGAAAACCAAACTTAAATAACTAAATAAAAAAAATTTAAACTTGCTGTTTAGATTTTTGGCAAGAATTCAGAACTTTATATTTCTGAATCCACACCAAAAGGCCAAATATATGTTAAGAAAAGCTAACAAAACCATTCTTATATCTGAGCAAACCAAATCATAATGGACCTGTGATTGGGATTGGTTTGGCGCCCTTATTTGGCTATGGAATTTTGGCTATAGAATGGTATGAACTAAAATGATAACATTATGCCTAAAACAGTTAATCCACAAATTGGCTTAAAAGAACTTAAAATTCATTAAACAAAAGAAACAAAAAGTAAGTTTTAAAAATTTCATTAAAGATTTGAAAATTCCAAAGAAAAAAATTTAACAGTTATGATTTTAATGCAGCATGCAAAAATTAAAAAAATTATAGAAACACCAACGTAAAAATATAAAAATATAAATATCAAAATTAAAATTATAGGAAACACCAGAGTAAAAAAAAACTATATGAAACACCAAAGTAAAAAAAAATCATATAAAATTTAGCTTTTGTTTTCATGGTGAACTTAAATATCTATGTATTTTATATGGCAACTTTTCAAAGATATATAATTTTTTAGTTAAAGTAAAAAAGATTTTTACTAAATTAAAAGCATTAAAACTGTTATGATTATTCCTCACAACAGCTGTTGTAAAGAATAAATGCTTCCAGTATTTATACCTCACAACAGCTGGAAGCATATATACCAGAGATTCTTAACTTTTTTGATGCTGCACACCTTTGATAACATTTGCTAAGTTGTGGCCACCCCAACAATAAATGAATAAGGTTGCTCCTAAGTCACTGCATTTTTCCAACTAACTATTATGGTATATATTACTTTTAAATATCTGATTTACGCTTTTATAAGCACCACATTTTTTTGTCGATAATTTTTTTATAATTGATTCATAATAATTTTGTAACAAAACAATTAGCAATATGCTTTAGTTAAAATTTTTAAAGGAATAAAATGTTTGGATTGTAAACATTTTATAAAGCCTCAACCTTAAAGTTTTGATTGTGTGTGACTCTTAATCGTATAATGTAGATTGCACAATGCTCACTTAAAATATTGTAAACTTTACAATATTTAAAGTGTGCATTGTGCAATGTGCAATGTAAATTATACAATTAAGAGTCACACCCAATTGAAGCCATCAACTTTAAAGTTAAGACTTTAGTTTATAAAATTTGAAAATATAGCTGAAGAAAGCAAAGATATTATTAAGATTGATATTAACTAAAAAATTGCTTAGAGCCTTCTCACAGACCTTTTTAAAAAATTCAAAAAAGGTCTGTGAGAAGGCTGTGCTTGCTTGATAGCTTGAAGGCTGTGCTAGCTTGATAGCCCCATTAGGTTGCAACTAAATCCACTTTTAATTGAATCTGCCTGAATTAAATTAAACTGATTAGCTATTTATGTCTAAAAACCAATTTTTTAAATGGTTGCTTTCAAAAAATTATTTTATATAATGATAATTTGAGTAAGTACTAGTAATTCAATTTAAATATTTTCTATAGGTAAAAAATTAATAGTATTTAAAATGACAACAAAACAGCAACGAGTGTGTGATGCAATTTTGCAGGCTTGAGTGAAAAATTGTAATAAGTCTCTAAAACCAATTGTAAAAACTGTTGGATATTATGAATAGAAAGTTAAAACTTAAAAGTATTATGTTTGAACTTTCTAAAAGTATTATGATTTGAAGCTTAAAGAAGTAATAAAGAAACCTTAAAGAAGTATAACATTTAATACAATAAGTAGAAAACAGCAACATCTTGAAAATTAATAAAAAAACTAAAGACTATTGCTTTGACTGTCACAGTTAATCCAAACAATTCTCAGTAAGATTTGGCCTAAAATGCAAAACTACCAGTCAAAAGAAATCAACTATAATTAATAACTTAAAATCAAGTCCTTTAAAATGTACAAACTTTCAAGTCTCAATGTTCAAGAAAATTTAGTGGTAAGAAATCATGCAGAAAAATTATACACAAATGCAGGAAAATATAAAAACTAAGTTTAAGATCACAAAACTGAAGAAATTTCCAAAAAAAATATGGCAAGCAATACTTCAATGTTTTTGTCACCATTTCTACAATAAATAGTGAAATTTATCAAAAGAATACATTTTGCCACTATAGAATGCCCAAAATGGTAATGCAACCTTTTTGCTTGACCTAGCATCTTGCCATTACTCAAAATTTACAGTAAACTTTTACAACACCAATGGTATCTACCTACAACAAACAACCCCACAGGTTGTTTTAAAATTTATCCAATTAAGCGAATTTATCCAATTAGGCAATATTAAAACCAAATCATGTAAGAAGTTGAAGTAAGCAAAATCAAACACTGACTTAAAAAAGAAGTGAGATAAATCCAACGGAGAATTTGGATGTGCAAAATCTCATGATTCCTATCAGGAGAAAAATCAGAAAACTTTATTGTGCAAATTTTGTGATAATTTTCAAATAAAATTTTTTTGTGTTAATGAAAATTAGCTTTTTTCCTTTATTTTTTGTTCTAGACTTATTTTATGTTCTAGACTTCATAAGCTTTCGATATAAAAAAAAATTTTTTTTTAGCTCAATCCAATCTTTTTTATTTCAAAAAAGAAAAACACTTAAGCAGCATGTAAAGCAGTTTCAATAAAAATTCGAGGTAGTATGTAAGGATAGTAAACATAGTTATTAGAAGTAGAGTAATTGTACTGAGGTTAGTTGTGCTGAGGTTGATACAATAATGACAATAAATCAACAAACAAAAAAAATCTTATCAGCTTGAAATCAAAAAACTTACCATATCAGATACCAAACTTTCTGTCATACTTCTTTGTTGATTAATTTCAATTTCTAACTGCTTAATGATTTTTTCTTTACTTAAAAATTAAAAAAAAGTTTCAAATCGGTAATGAATTAATGAATGAAAAAACACAAAAATGTGAAGCTTACTCTTGCTTCTTTGCGAACATCTCATCTATTTTCTTAGCTTCTTTCTGATTTTCTAATCGCAACTAAAATGAGACATTTAACATTTAAATTTCTTTTGCTTCAAAGATATAAGTAACTATCTTAAAAGAAAAACTACTTTTTCAAAATCTTCAGTAAGATCTTCAAAACCAGCATTCATATTTAATTTGTCAACAATCTAAAAATAAAATAATTTACCAACAAAACTTTTAACTCAACCAACCATGTTCTATGAATTAAGTAATAAAGATTCTTCATTGAAAAAAATTAGAGAAAGAATATAGCAAGATGTAAAAAATAATTTTAACAGTAGCAGTTAAAAATTAAATACAGAATTATAATCAGCCAACTCTCCTTGCAGCTCTTTGATTTCCAAAGCTAGCACCTCTGCCCTAATATAAAAATTAAAATAATTCAAAATGATACATATCAAGCTAAAACCAAAAAAAAATGTTACTATCAACAGTAAAAATAATAATCAGAAAGAAAATTGAAAACCTTTTTTCATAGGATAAATAACTTGCATTTTCTTGATTGAACAGATTAATTTCTTTGGTTAATGTAGATATTTCTAAATTTAAATCATTCATTTTTCCTCTAAAATAAAAAAATAATATATATATATAATATATATGTATATATATATATACATATATACATACATATATATATATATATATATATATTTTTTTTTTTTTTTTTTTTTTTTTTGTTATTCACCTCCTCAAGGCCAAGAAGGCCACTACAGATGAGGAGGCTACTTAATAATGGTTATAACCCTCTCTCAACTCTATAGCTCCGAAACACAAACTTCGACGAACAAGGCCGCTGCGCAGAGAAACTAGTTGAGCGCGGTACTACCAGGGACGTGATGGGAATCGAACTCGGAACCTCTCGCTTATGAAGCGAGCGCTTTACCACTACACCATTACCGCATATATCTATATATATATATATATAATATATATATATATATATGTATATATATATGTACGTATGTACAGTAGTGCCCAAAAGTAATTGGACAAACACCTTTTTGGTTATATTTTTTCATTTCTTTCAAACTTTCTTAACAAAGGATAAATTTTCAGCATTTTTTTATGAAGATTTCTGTTAAATAATATATATAATGTTACATAGTGTTATATTCTGTTATATAATGTATATAATCTGTGCATAATCCTAGTACTTCATTGGAAAACCTTTTGCTGCAACAACAGCATTACATCTTTGCGGCATTGAATCAACCATATTAATTAAAACATTAATTGGTATTTCCTCCCAAGTGCGCTTAATGAACTCAAACAAATCATGCTGATTATGTATATGTTCTCAAAGATGTTCGATTGGGTTCAGGTCTGAAGATTGTGACAGCCATTCCAAGATACAAACTTTCTTTTGAGCCAAAAATTCTGTGACTAGCTTGAAGGTGTGTTTTGGATTATTGTCGTGTTGGAAAGTCCAATCATGCAACATTTCGTATTTTGCATGTGGCAGCATTATATCTTTGATTATCCCTTTATACATTTTTTGGTCTGTAATGCCTTGAACTCGATAGATTGGACCTACTCCATCATGGCTAAAACATGATCAAACCATTACTGAACCACCACCATGCTTTACTGTAGGAACTTGGTACTTATCATCATTTCGAAGACCTATTGGACGTTGAACATATTTAATACCATCAGAACAAAACATATTAAACTTTGACTCATCACTCCATAGTATTTTCGACCATTGGTTTGCTGTCCAATTTAGATGTTCTTTAGCGAACTTTAACCGTGCTCTACGATTTTGAAACTTGGAAGTTTCAACAAAGTCAGGATGCCCTGAGACTTTATTGTTGAAAAACTTTTTAATGTATAACAAGCTGTTGATCGCGGAATGTTCATATCTATTGAAATTTGTTGCACAGTCTTACCGTATTAGATGCTTGTACAATAAAGTTTTTCACTGCCTCCCTTTAATATTTATTATGTCCCATTGCAAATTATTGATCATTGAATGTTTTTATAAAAATCTGCCTTGAGAAAAAGGAGTTAAAATAGTCCAACCATGCAGGAGTATAATAGAGTTAAATAAATAAGTTATATCAACGTTATATCAATTAGCAAAATTTTGAGTAATTACTCCTAAAAGGGAATTTTTGTTTTGTTTTTCATAATTGTAGTATAACTTGACATGCTTTAGCAAAATTTAAAAATGTTAACTTAATGAGAAAATATAACAAAAAAGGTGTTTGTCCAATTACTTTTGGACGCTACTGTATGTATGCATGTATGTATGTATGTATGAATGTATAAAAGACATTTATGACAGCAAAAAAAGTAAGTTTCTATTCAAAAAAAATTTATTTAAAGATAGCATTTTAAAAACAAAAAAAAGCAGAATATATTAGTACAATGCCAAATCTAAATTCCCAGTAGTAAAAAATATATGTAACTAAAATTTTACTGCATTTTTAGAAAAAAAATTTATAATAAAAATTATAAATAAAGTGTTCAAAATTATATATATTCACCTTAGGAGACTCAACCAATAAGATTTATCTTGAACCTGGCGTTGTGGTCCTAAAAAATCAAAAAAAAAACATACAATAGCTAACAATTAAGCTAAAACTTATATAGAAAAAGAAAATACTTTAAAAGCAACCTTGGGCAGCAGTCTTGATCCCTCCAAGCCCTTGCCGAGTAACTGGTCGATCCGAAACATGAATTGCAGCATTTAAAGCTTAATTAAGAAAAAAGTTTAAATTACAAAAAAGAAATTATCTATATACTATCTATATTGATATAAAAACTTCAAGTTTGTAAAATACTTATAAAAGTTACCTCCTCCAAGTGCTCCACCTCTTGTCACTGGTCTAGCAGATGAATTCTAAAATAACACACAATCAAGTTTACAGCATAAAATTATTATAATGTACTATAATGTATATAGATAACAAATTGCTACTAGTTTTTCCTATCTTTATAGCATACAATGTATTCAGAAAGATTATTGTCCCATGCTAAACCCTCAGTTGATGTAGCAGCACTTTTTTGCAGCACTAGGCTATAAGATAGTCTATGTATGTACTGAAGCCTCTGGCAGCAAAATATTTCAGTGTGATGTCAGAAATGTATGCTTAAGTGACATTTAAAACAGTATGTGTGTAATAATAATATAACATCAATAATAATATAAGCATTATGTTTGGTATCGTACTATCTATTATTATTAAAATTGATACTTCAGCTTATATTTCATATAAGAAGTTCTTCAGCTTATATTTCATATAAGAAGTTCTTCAGCTTATATTTCATATAAGAAGTTCTTCAGCTTATATTTCATATAAGAAGTTCTTCAGCTTATATTTCATTTCTGCTAACGATTAAGCTAATCAAATATAAATATGATTGTTGAAGAAAAGACTTTTGGGGTGGCATGACAGATCAAAATAAAATGATAAACAAATATATTTATAAAATAACTTTAAAATATGGTAAAAAATAAAGACTTTGACGTGAGAAGTGTATTGAAACTGGAAACAGAACTTTTAACTAAAGAAAAAGAAACCAGTGACATCAAAATACTATTGAATGATATCAAGAATCAATCAAATAACTCATCTAATTTAAATGATCATGCTTGGTCAGATGTTTTTAAAATCAAAATAAAACAAAAATGATGCTCATTTGGTTCTATTAAACGATGTTGTCAAAGAAACTCAAGATTTAGAACTAAGACAGAAAAATGTCGTCATTTTTGGATTAAAAACCTTTCAAAACAACGATGAAAGTGTTGCCAAAGAAGAAGATGTAAAAAGAATACAAAGAATATTCACTCAAATTAATGCTAAAGCTTCTATTCAACGTATTTTTAAATTTAATTAAAAATCCAACAAGCCACCACCAGTTACTATTGTTTTAACTAACAAAGAAGTAAAGAAGGCTGTACTTAAAACTGCAAAGAACTTATGAAGTTTACCCGAAACTAATAACATATTTATCAATGTAGATATGATAGAGGCTTAAAGAGTTAAGATGAAGGCTCTCAAAGAAAAATTGAATGAAGCCAACCAAAAACCCCAATACTATTTTGGAATTAGAAATGAGCATGTTGTAAAACTTTTAAAAAGATAGCTATATATATCAAAGCAATCAGAACAGCAGATATTCCCAAAAAATGTACTCTTTAAAAATCTTACTGATCAGCTTCACAGTCAATTATTAAACTTAAAAAACCACAAGCTAATTAATTAACCGAAAATCAACTACAGTGGTGAATGGGCACTGACTAACATTTGCATCTATGCAATAAAATTACTGACTTCCATTTTGTTACAAAAATTGGTAATCCAATTCAGAAGATTACCAACTATGCCATAAGCGGGTAGTTTCATTAGTAATTTAGGATGTGAAACTGAATCAAAAGCTTTCTTTAAATCAAAATAAACATTATTAGTAGGACTGTGGTGCTGGAGAATTAAAGTCCAGTCATGAAGACTTTAAAGAATGTTAGTGCAAGTACTGCGTTTACAAATAAACAAGTAGATGGTTTCGGCAACAAGTAGATGTCAATGAGATAATTACTTGGATTAACTTCTATTTTTTACATTTTGTTCAATTGTACAATTCTGATACTTTTTATGTTGTTGAAACTTAGTTGAATAATAATTTACCTGATAATCTAATATGTTCTAGGTATCACACACTGTTGTTGTATGGAAAAATATTGTTCTAGGTACACAGAAAAAGGTACTCACGTAAACACACTGGTAGAGTAGTCATATTTTTTGCAATTCTATTAAATTTACTAAAGTGGATATACCATAATTTAGAGATCACCTGTGCAGATTTAAATCTTAATGGTCAGACATTCAAAGTTATTGAGTATTACCATAGTTGTGGTTGTGGAAAAATAGCTATTGACTATATGGAAACAAGTGTTAAATGCTTTTCTATATTGTGTTTTACTGATAGAGCTGTGATCATACTACGGGATTTTAACTTACCCGATTTAGACTGCCACTATTATCATGGTCTAGACAGTTATCTATAACTCTTTTTTATGTTTTATAAACAAATATGGTTTTAGTCAGTATGTTGACCGACCTACTTGTGAAAATAGCATCTCAGATTTCATTTTGAGCACTTCTTCTGCATTTATCGAGGATATTTGCATCAAACCACCCAACTTAGCATCCCTAATTAGCATAACTCCCTTTATGTCATTTGTTTGTCACCTCATTTAAATATGCCGTATAACTGATATGCTGGAAAATAGCAAATGTCGTTCCAATCCATAAAAAGGGACCAACAGTTAATTCAAGTAATTATAGATCTCATTGACATCTACTTGTTGCCGTAACCATCTACTTGTTTATTTGCAAACGCAGTACTTGCATTCTTGAAAGTCTTCATGCATTCTTGAAAGTCTTCACTTACATTCTTGAAAGTCTTCATGACTGGACTTTAAATCTCCAGCATCACATTCCTACTGATATTGTTTATTTTGATTTAAAAAAAAGCTTTTGATTCAGTTTCATGTCCTAAATTACTAATAAAACTACCCGCTTATGGCATAATTGGCAATGTTCTGAATTTGATTACCAATTTTTTACATATGAGGTCTCAGGTAGTTAGGTTAAACAATGTTTCTTCTCACAAAATATCTGTAACAAGTGGTGCTCCACAAGGAAGTTTTCTAGGACCTACTTTATTCTTATTGCTCATCAATGATATCAATGACATATATAAAGAGCTTAACATTAAACTTAAGCTTTTTGCTAATGATATAAAATCATATTTCACTTATGATATACTCTCAGTCAGACCTTACCACAGCTATAATGTGTTTGTATGATTGGAGTTGTACTTGACAACTTTAGATAGCAACGAAAAATGCCTTGTTTGCACCATTACTAACCGGAATCAAAACTCAATTATGTTAATAGTATAAATAACCATGAACTTGATCATTTTAATAGCATTTGTAATCTTGTAATTACGATCGATGGTCATTTGATCAGCATATTCATCTTATTGTACATAAAGTTATATTGAGAGTCTATCTAATTCTACAAGCTTTTCATTTACAAGATAGATCACTAATGGTAAGAGTTTACTGCACTTATGTACATTCTATGCTAGAGAACTGTTCTTCGGTATGGTCACCTTACACTACAAATTGAGAAAGTTAAATGGTTAACTTAGAGAATAGTTGGTCTGTGGTCAGTATCCACAAGCATAGCTAGATATTTATTATGATAAATATTTATTATGATAAATATTTATTATGATAAATATTTATTATGATAAATATCTAGCTATGCTTAACTATTGTTCCATTCACTCGAATATCGCCAAGTTGTTAGCGATTTAGTTTTATGATACAAAATTTTTAATGGTAAAGTGGTCACAGATTTATCAAATGTTTTTAAATTCACCTTTTACTTAGGTATTTACGGTCATGTTTTTAATTTAATGTTTTAAACTTTACAAACACCATTTTAACCTAAACAGTACAAAGTTTTACTTTTCCAATTGCGTAGTCAACTTATGGAATAGTTTACTGGAAAATGTAGTATCTACATTATCTGTATCAATGTTTAAAAACCGTCTCGTCCAACTACATTGTTCTATATAATGCCATTTGGTGATAACTATTGTCGATCTTAACACAGATTTATTAACTTGTTTTAATGTTACTGCAGTAAAAGTGACCTTCGGGTCCTTCTGTTGCTTTAAATAAATAAATATACATATGTATAATAGAGCATGAAGAGGACTCCCTACATGTTCTATTATATATATGTATATACTTTCTTTAAATCGTATTTATGTCAGCCAATAAATGTTAAGATCAAATAAGTCAGGTCAGGTTCAGGATCATCACGATCAACCTGCTACTGGTATCATGTAACCCAATACTACTTGTATCCAGCTACTGTATTGTAGAAGGCCTCCTAGGCAAAGACTTTAGGGGTAAACAAAATTATTCTGTTGACCAGCCTTGAACCCCCTTCTTCATCTATTAGGCTGATGTAGATGTAAACCTGTGTTTCCTGCCAAGAATGATGAATGCTGAATCTTCTTAACTCTACTCATAGATTTTTGTTTGTGGCTTCTTGATAGTGGCTATGCAACTCTTCCTCTTCTCTCCTAATGAGGGTACAGCTCTAAATACTCAATTTAATAGTTCTGAGGCCAGCTGTTAATAAGGTTTTCTAAACTCTGTAGTAGCTCTCAGAGAGGCTGATTTCATCAACAGTTGTAAAATATCAGAGTATTAACAAAACTATGTTGCGCATGGAGGGTACTCTTATTAATGCTTTTGGTGTGCATTGACGAGATCACATAAGCAGCCCTAAGTTACAACTTTGAGTTAATAAGCAGGACTTAGACAACTGTTCATTGCTTGGGATGCTGTGCTCTATCTATGAATGAGTCAAGTTCTCTTTAATTGAAACTATACTCAAGGTAATCAATAAGATTAAACATAAAAACTATCACCACCACCCAAATATTTTAATGTAGCTTTCACAAATATTTGTGGTTTTCATAGTAATTTTCCATCAGTCAAATCTTACCTCTTGCAAAATTCACCAGACTTGCTTGTTCTTTGTTAAACTAATTTAAATTCAGCTGTTCCTTCAGATCTCAGTATTGATAGGTAATATGCTTTGATTCACAAAGACTTCAACAGTCACATGCTTGGCTTGGGAGTATACTTGCGCATAAATTCATCTACTTGTTGAAAACCAGATTTTAATCTTTTGACCATTCTTTTATGTGCTTTCGCACTTCTTAACTCTATCACCTTCCTCTTTGTTCTTTATTATTCTCCTTTTTCTCAAGACTGCATTCTTATGGATATAATTTCTGATCAAATTGACCATGACCTTTAACATGAATCTTTTACCCCTCTGCCAATAACAAAATATTGTTTTTGGTGACTCTAATGCACATCACACTGAATAGCTTGGCTCTAACACCACTGACCCAGCTGGCACTAAATCCCATAATATCTGCATTTCTCAATCTTTTACTCAGCTACTTAAGTTTCATTATTCCCAGTTTACTAAAAATCGTATCTTATCTCAGAAGTTAGCTCTTCCTGCCATTCCACTAAAACAAGTTAAATCATTGTTTGACATTCAAATCACTCCACGTTCCATTGCTAAAGTCATATCTCAATTAAACTCTTCTATGGCTTGTGTTCTGGTCAACATTCCTTTTATAGTCTTACAAAAATGTTTTCTAGTACTCTTTACAATTCTCTCTAAATTGTTTAATAAGTGTTTGTGGAAATCTTGTTTTCCTACCTGCAAGAAAATAGCATCTGTAGTTCCAATTTTTAAAAAATTATGGAGAACATTCTGACCCATCCAACTATTGTCTGATCAGTCTTCTATCTGTTATTAGCAAAGTGAGTCTTTGATCAACAAATTTCTAACATTCCATCTTGAGTCAAATAATGTCTGACAATCTTAACGGTTTTCAATCTTCTCATACTATGGCTGACTTGCAGTGGCTAATGAACTTTAACTCCAACAAAACTCAGTTATTCACTGCAAACAATTATAGCAATACCGTCAACATTCCTATATAGATGAATGGCAACCGTATCATAAAAACACATTTTTAATACACATTATTACAGTGGTGTACCCTCCGGTTTTTTCCGTGACAAAAACAGTTTTAATTTCTCATTTGAGTCTTTTTGCCAATCTTAACAAAGGTTTCATTACGTGAAGCAAAAGAGTTGAAAGCTATAACTGCAAAAAAATGTTTTATATATAGAAAAGTATTCTATTATGCTCTCTCAACCTTCAATCAAATTTAATTTAGTTGAATGTTTAAAACATTGTTTTTAATTTTTTAAACATTTTTCATTATACTAAGACTGCTTTTTTTTAGGAAAAAAGAATTTTCCACGTGCATCGTTAATTGCGCTCTAATAATAATTTTTCATGTACATTTTAATAATTTTTTTTATTTTGTTAATTTTAATTGACAAAATTAAAAAAAGTTAAAAAAAAAAATTTATTTTACTAATAAAAAACAAGAGATTCAGCATTATTAATGATTAAACTGCCCATTTACGTGATTCAAAATGGACTATAAGTTTGAAAAATTATACAATTGCATTTGGAACTTTAAAAAAAAAACTGTTTTTTTAAAAATTGTTGTTGCTTTAAAACGCAACAAAAATTTTTAAAAAAACAGTTCAGTCGCACTTCAAAATATTAAATCGCGTGTCAGCTATTTTTTATTAAGTTTGGTGAAATTATATAGTGCACCAAAGTGTACTCATTGTTAAACTACTTTAAATGCTTTTTAAATTTTTTACTAGAATAATCGCAAGGAATAAAATCTTCATGCACCAAAATATGGTTTTATTAATTAACACACTTTTGTAAGTAACAAACTATCTGGTCGACCTGCCGGGATACTGACAGGCATTTTTTTTTTAATTTCAGTCACCCTTGGAGAATACGAGTTGTCCTGTGCCACCGGACGACCATGAGGGTACACCCCTCTATTAGAAAAATATTTTTAAAGTTGATTTAAAATAAATGGAGACTAGAAATCAAAATAAAGTATTGGTATAAACTTATTTTTTCTTTAAAAATAACAATGTAAGAGAAAGTGCAGACCTTATGACAGATCAGGTTCAGACTTTTGGCAAAGAGCTAGAACTCCAACAAAGCAATATTATCTTGTTATAACACATGTTGAAAAACTTGTTTAGAAATACGAAAGCTGAAAAAGAATAAAGGCCCCAAAACAAAAACTCAGCAAAGAAATGAAGAAAATTTTTCTCAAGAAATCAAAGAACTATTTCATATTGCTCATGAAGATGATTTAAAATTAATCACAATAAAAGAAAACAAGACATTTCTCAGGCCTTGTTTTAAAGCATTACGACTAGAGCAACTTACGTATGCCATAAGCGATTTTACATTAGCAGTAAGAGATTTTGGTTAAGCAATTTTTATCATTTTTTAACTTTTAAATTATTCTATAAGTGGTAAGATAAAAGAAGCAATTAATTTTTAAAAAAAACCACATTAACTTTTGAATGAATAAAATATTTGTTACAAAAGTTTGAATAACAATTAATGTTAGATATAAGCGCTATTTACTAATGAAAACAACTCGAATAAATTAAAAATTTATTTTTATTTCGTTTTTATTTTAAATAATTTTCTTATAGATAAAAAATTCTTTTATCATAGCAACTTTATTATTATTATAGTTATTATATAACAAAACAGGAAGGAGCTGATAAAAACTAAATTAAACTAGATACTTTTTTAAGTTCAGAAACACCATACAGTCCCAATGATGATTCTGATATAAATACTTTGCCACATGAAATCAATTCATACAAAATCAGAGAACAAGAAATTGAGATGGAAGGTGAAGAATTGAGCCAAAACAGAGAATTGAGCAAAACTGAAGAGCCATCAACGGTAAGCCAACTTTAAACACTGTTTCTGCAAATTTAACTAGCATACTCTCTTTTTGTACATGGAAAGAATTTTTTGATTGACATTAGACTCTTACAAACAGATTCAAGAAATAGTTATGAAGAGTTCCGTAAATCAAACTAAAGAAACTATGAGAATTGTACATTTAGCTCAAGTTTTTTTCGCCCAAAAGTTTCAAACAGTAAAAGTCATCCTAGATTGTGGCTAATTTACTAAGAAAAAGTGAATAAAATATTTTGTTTTTGTTGTAAACTATTCAACAATACAAATATTTCCCTTGCAAGAACAGGATCTGCTGACTGGAGCTATTTATCACAAAATTTAACAAGGCATCAAATTAGTGTGAATCATATTGAAAGCTTTGGGAAATGGATCAAGTTGAAAAGAAGACTTTAAAGTTCACAAATTGTTGAGTGTTTAATAGAGAAGCAATTTTTGAATGAAATTGATCAATGGGATAATAATCTAAAAACAATAATTTCCATAATCATTATGATGGCATCACAAAACATGG
>NC_088926.1:13825000-13837500 GCF_038396675.1 Hydra vulgaris | reverse complement strand
AAACAACAACATATAAATATAAATTTTTATTCATATTTTTTAATATGGTGGTTTAGGAGACAACTAAATTTGGATAAACCATGATTTCTCAAAAATACAATAAACATTTATAAAATACTTTAGTTTGGCCTTTCAGAATTTCCTTCAGACATCATTGTACATAGTAAACTAAAAAACTAAAGATATTTATTGCAAAATTTTCCTATAGATCACAAGTATTTAAATATTTCTTCATTTATTTTAGTATAATACAACTTAAATTTACTAAAACTTGTTTACTATTTAAAGCATTTTAAGAAAAACAAACTTAAAACTTTTGTTGATAACCTCAAAAGAATTTATTTAAACATAAGATTAGAACTATACTTCTTCGCTTGATAATTTTTTATTCATGACTTAAAACACTTGTAGTCTTGCCTTGATAATTTTACGAAGAATTTAAGAGTAAAAATTAATTCTATTTAGAATTAGATGGTTTTGGCTAATTCTAAGGAATAATTTCTAAATTTTTTTATTAGTCATATTTGGAATCGAAGCTTAAAAGTTTAATTATAACTTTAAAATAAACTATTAAACTAAGTATTTTTAAAATTAAGTAAAGTATAAAAAATAATACCTGTTGGAGGTCTGCCTGTAGCTGAGATTTTAGTATGCAATTAATGAAAATAAATCTTAAAAAAATACTTTATATCAAATACACAAAATATAAAGCTATTTATATATGGTTTTGAATATATTTAGAACCTTTACTACATTCATTTAGAATTTCAACATACATTCAAAAGTATTTAATTCTTAACTCTGATCACTCTAGACCAGAGAAGGATTATAAAAAGAAATATTGTCTCATCTTGTGTTGTATAATGAAACATATACCAATATTAACATAAATTATTTATACTATACTAGTTTTAACTCTATATTATGCTATACTATATAACATATCTTAAAATATATAAAAAAGATTTAAAGGATTTAAAAAGATACATCCAGCCATTCTTCCACGAGAAGCAGTTCCAACTCTAATTGTTCCAGAGGAAGGTCTCGCATTACTCATTTTGTTTGTATGTCTAAGAAAAAAACTTTTAATGTTCTAAAAAAGTTTTAAATCTTTAGAAAAAGTTTATAAAGAATTTTTTTCATTTTAAAACATTAACTTTAAATTTTCTCAATAAAAAACTTTATACTTGGTATATATAAAAACTTTATCATTTGTAAGTAGAATCAAAACAATAAGGCATAATTTTTTTGAAGAGGAACAAGATAAAATTTTATTTCAAACAGCAAACAAAATAAAAAGCTTTAATCAAAAATAATTCTGATTTCAATGTCAATGCCAATTTTGGTTTAAACTAAATTTATAATCTATTTATAAAAGATATATATATATATATATATATATATATATATATATATATATATATATATATATATATATATATATATATATATATATATATACATATATACCAACTTAATAAATAACACCTAGGTCGCTTACAATTATAATGTTATCAAACTTTATATTTTATTTTTGTTGTTGTTTGTTTAACTTTTTTTCTTAACTACATTTTGCATAACTACGAATTTATGGAGAATAAATGAAAGATAATTGAAAGATTTTCTAAACACAGCAGATAACTTCAACGATAAATTTTGATACAAAATTAACTAATTAAACTAAAAAAAAACTCCTATTTAATTACATATTTTTATAGTAGTAACTGTAAAATATTTGCAGCAGAAGTAACAAAAAAAGGTTTTTAACAATAATGATAAAATTTTTCCATATTTATACTTAATAAAATGAGAAATAGAAAACTATTCTTTTATTTGGCGAAGCATTGCGTTGAATTATAAGATTTAAATGTAGCATAAGTGTAAACTATTCCAAATATTTGTCCACCATTTTTTAGCTCGGGTAAACAAAAAAGTTATATCGCAACCAACCGGTTGCCGTAGTTTCTTAAAAAATATAATATTACCAAATGAAACATAATATTTGATTTGATTATTTATTATTTGATAATAAATTCATACTTGTTTTAAACAAATTTGATGCTGACATATTTTAAATATATTTATGTGTGTATTCTTAAATAAAGTTTGATAGATTAGATATAAAACATAATTTAGAACACCGTGATAGATGTTTGATGAGTGAAAATTATTATAGTGATTTTACAAAGGAAGGAGGAAAGACAATTTTATTGAATTGGAGGGTTTGACTATCTTGTAAAGTAGGGACTGTTTTCAGATTTAATAATTTGTGAAAAGGCAAGCCCACTAATCATACAAATTTTTTAGTTAACTTTTTTAGAATATTAGTCTTACACTCCAATTTTTTTTTTTTTTTTTTTTTTTTTGCACCACGCAATTTTACAAGTTTACTAATTACTCGGGTTAACTGTTTCTTATACGTTATCCGTTAATTTTGGGTAAAATTAAATTTTTTCATAAATTATTTTTGTTCTTTTGTCAAAAACCGTCGTTACGGGAATTTGAACTTACTTTTTTTAAGGTAGCTCATATAGAAAAAAAAAAATTTTCAATAAAATAAATTGCAACGGTTCATATATACTTTATCGTATTTTTGATAATTAAAGAAACTCAAATTTCATTAAAAAAAATTGTAAATAAATTATATTTAAGGCAACTTTGAGGCAAAATCAGTGGTAAAAAGGGCAAATTTGAAAAAATTCAAAACAATGTTTCTTGATTAATTTTGGTTTAAATTCAAAAACTTTTTGGTTATAGCTTCATTACATTATTTTCATTCATTTCTACTAAATGAATGAAAAAATAATTAAATATTAAAAACGGGACACAATACTTAAAAAAATCACAAATTTATACATAAGAAAAAACAGGTGTTGTGTTATAAAAATTGATAAAACTATTCTTAGTTGATAATTTTAGTACATCTGAAATCTTAATGATTAAGATACACTAAAAATTTCAGCCAAAAAGCTTTTCTTAATCTCGAGATATCATGTTTCGAAGTCCAAAAAAAGAATAAAATTAAAAAGTTATGAAAACAATGACCAAAGTTTTCCGATAATAGAAATTATTAGCATAAAAGTGAAACTGACCGATAAAAAAATAAGGTAATATTAGTATTAGTAATATTACCTTATTTTTTTATTGGTCATATTAAGTAAGGTAATATAAGTAAGTATTTTATGCAAAATGTATATATTTATTGAAAGAATTATAAATTTTGAATCAAATGGTATATTAAAAAAAAATTAGAAGATTATTTTTTTTATATGAGCCACCTTAAATGGGTTTTTTTATTCGTTTAAGTTATTCATGTTTATGGATGCATGAGAGTTGAAAAAGCTATTCAAATTGTTTAGATTGTCTAAATTCAAATTTGATGAATGATAAATTCTTCTTATCGTTCAAAATGATAAACTCTTCATTATTTGGTTTTTACATTATGCATTTATTCATTATTTTGCTTGATAGATCATTAATATTCGAAGTAGGATCAAACAAGGCTCCAATAACAGAGTCTTATGGCACACCACTCAATTTTAACTCTACTTGACCGTCTGTTTCCCCCCGATAAAGCAAATAATTAATACACTTTGATTATATTTTTGATCTATTAGGACTACAACTAAATAAGTTTTTTATTATATTGTTTGTATAAACATCACATCATAAGTTATGTGTTTGGCCTCCACAAGAAAAGAATATAGCAATATTGCATTGTTTTTCTGTTATTGCATAGTATTTTCATGACATGTTTGCCGTCATATTACCAATATTATACGAGCATTTTCAGCTTTTTGTCACTACAATTTACAAAACTTTAGAAATCGTTACACATGATTTCAAATCATAATTTATGGCAAACTAATATTCATTGTGTTGAGCAAACAACATTATATTTGTGCCACAAATTTAATGTTGTTTGCTTAACACGATGAATCTGGTTTGTAATTCACTGCTATTGCATAGTTCTTTGTATAATATCTTTCTTTCGAAATGAGCTACCTGGCAATATCAAAACATCTTGGAATAAATATATTGAAGGAATTATTTCCAATTAATTCTTCAAATTAATTTGTTGTGAATTGTTTTGATATTGTCAAACGAGGCGTTTCGATAATTATCCTTTAAAATGAGATCCCTTTGGGAAAGCAGTTCTATCACACCTAAAATGTTTCCGTAACTTATCTCACCTATGGACCACAAGGAACTCTGAAATGCAAAGCAACGTTTTTTTAGAATTGAAAAACAGTAATTTAAAAGAAAAAATAGTACAGTTTAATACATGCTTTAAAAAGTTATCATTACATTCAATTGTGTTTTTCTAATTCGCGCTAATAGATTGTATGTCATATGCACTCTACTCTTTTCATGATTTGGATCTGAATTAATCTAACTCTGATAAATAATTTCCACCACTTGCCGCCCAGCGCTCGGCTGTAACTAACGTAGAATTAAAGACTTATAAAGCAAAAACTGTTCTAAAATAGTTGGCTTGTACTGATCTATGTGGCTGTTCTATAATAGAACTGTGGCGGAAATAAGCTAAATGTTGCTGAAATAACTAAAAGTGGCTGGCAAAAATTGAACTGTGGTTCTAATATAGAACTGTGGCTGTTCTAAAATAGCTGGCTTGTACTGATGTTCAAGCGGAGCCGCATTTAATTCCGTTGACAAATGAAAAATTTCATCTAAAAATACCAATGTAAGCAATGAAGCTAGACTGGATATGAAAGCAAAAGGATTTTGAAGGAAGGGAGAAACTGCATTCTTCAATAATAGAGTAAAACGCACGTATATTCCAAGTCTTTCAAAAAACAACCAACAAAACAGATATTTCGTAGACACGAAGAAGCAAAAAACGTGAGTATTTAGAATGATTTCTAGAAGTTGAGCACGGTACATTCACCCCATTGATTTTTGGGACAAATGGACTCGGAGACGAATGTAAACGCTTCATGACATTACTGGCACATAAACTGTCCGTAAAGAATGGTGAAAGATATGGAACAGTTATAAATTGGTTAAGGATACGTCTCTTAATGGAGATTTCGCGAGCCTCCCTGCTCTGCCTAAGAGGCTCACAAGCTCCATTTTGGCACTACCACAGAAAATGTGCAAAGTAAACTTATTTAGATTGTATTTTTAAAGTTTCATTATGTAAATTTGTTTAATTTTATAAATTTGTAATTGCAAAACCACAATTAAAAAAAATAAAAATAAAAACTGGCACGGGAAAATATATGAAATGCCTCTTAAACTTTTAAAACATGGTATTTTTTGAATAATAATACCTTTTGAAAATTTTGTCACTTCTATCTTTATCAAAATTTAAATAAAAGTGTCACTGTTTTTATGACTAGGCAACTCATTCTATTATCTCCTTATGAGGGTACAGCTCTAAAACTCAGTTTTATGGTTCTGAGGCCGGCTGGTAGTCAGGTTTCCCGAACTCTGTGGTAGCTCTCAGAGAGGCTGATTCCATCAACAGCTGAAAAATATCAAAGTATTAACAGTGCCATGTTGCGCATTGATGGTGTCCCTGTTTGTACTTTTGGTGTGCATTGCGGAGGCCACATTTTGAGCCCTTGTTACGGCTTAGGGTTTATTAGTAGTAATGAGGCAATTGCTTGGGCTATTAAACGGTGTTCTGAGTACTATCTATGCTTTGAGTCAAGTTCTTTAATCTAATTTAAAAATGAATAAAGTACCAAAAACTATAAAACACAAAAAACCATTATCATCACCAAGTTCTCTAAACCTATCATTCACTAATATTCGTGGTCTTCGAAGTAACTTTTCTTCTGTTAAGTCTTATCTCTTGCAAAGTTCACCAGACCTACTTGGTCTTTGTGAGACTAATTTGAGTTCGGCTGTCTCATCTTGTGATCTTAGTGTTGATGGTTATCTTCCTCTGATTTGTAAAGACTCCAATAGTCACATGCTTGGCCTGGGCATTTACATTCGTAAGAATTCACCTGTTTGTCGTGAAACTAGGTTTGAATCCACAGACTATTCTTTCATGTGCTTTCGTTTAGCACCACTTCACTCTATCGCCTTTCTCTTTGTTCTATATCGCTCTCCTTCATCTCAAGACTGCACTCTTTTTGATGTTATTTCTGATCATATTGACCAAGCCCTCTCTCTTTATCCATCAGCTAATATAGTTGTTGTCGGTGACTTTAATGCTCACCACTCTGAATGGCTTGGCTCTAGTGTCAGTGACTCTGCAGGCATTAAAGCCCACAACTTTTGCCTTTCTTTTCCCTAACTCAAATAGTCAACTTTCCAACTTGCTTTCCTGACAACCCTAATCATTTACCTTCTCTACTCGACTTATGTCTTGTTTCTGATCCTAGTCAGTGCTCAGTTTCTCCACATTCACCCTTAGGTGCTTCTGATCACAGTTTGATCTCTTTAAAACTAATATCTCATTCTTCTTCATCACCTGAATACCCCTATTATCGAACCTCTTACAACTACAGTAAAGCTGACTGGGATTCCTTCCGTGATTTTCATCGTGATGGCCCTTGGGTAGAAATCTTTCAACTTCCTGTCGACAAAAGTGCTTCTTATATAACTTCGTGGATTCAGGCTGGCATGGAATCTTTTATTCCCTCTCGACGATTCCAGGTCAAGCCTCACTCTCCTCCATGGTTTTCCTCACACTGTGCTGCTGCGATTGCCAATCGAAACCGTTACTTCCATATTTATCAGCAAAACAATTCTCCAGAAAACAGACGTCTGTTTATTACTGCTAGAAACAACTGTAAAAAGGTTTTGTCTAACGCCAAAACCCGCTATTCTCAGTTCATGAAATCTCGTATCTCATCTCAAAAATTAGGCTCTCGTGACTTCTGGAGAACCTTTAATAATATCAATAATAAGGGCAAATCTTTAATTCCACCTCTCTTGTAGGGTTCAGACTTTGTCACCTCACCTAAAGACAAAGCCGAACTGTTTGCTAAAAACTTTTCATCAATATCATCTCTTGATTCCACCAATTGCGTTCTACCTGATATTGCCAACAAACAGGTTGATCCATTGCTTGACATTCATATCACTCCAGCATCTGTATCTAAAGTGATTTCCTGCCTAGACTCTTCTACAGCTTGTGGCCCATACAACATACCTGTTATTGTTTTGCAGAAGTGTTCTCCGGAGCTGTCGTCTATACTCTCAAAACTATTCAACAAGTGCTTATCAGAGTCTTGTTTTCCAGCCTGCTGGAAAGCCGCATCTGTTATCCTTATCTTCAAAAATTCTGGGGAGCGATCTAATTCGTCTAACTACCGTCCCATAAGTCTTCTTCCTATCATAAGCAAGGTTTTTGAATTTTTAATTAACAAACACTTAATTTCTCATTTTGAATCTAATAACTTACTTTCTGACCATCAATATGGATTTCAATCTTCTCGTTCTACAGCTGATTTGCTAACAGTAATAACTGACAGGTTTTATCGTGCATTAGATGAAGGTGGAGAGGTTAAGGCCATCGCTCTTGACATTTCAAAAGCGTTTGATAAAGTTTGGCATGCTGGTCTTCTCCATAAGCTTTCTTCTTATGGTGTATCCGGCAACATCTTTAAGATCATTGAATCCTTCCTTTTCAATCGTAGCATAAAAGTTGTCTTCGATGGACAACACTCTTCTTCTTATTTGAGCTTGAAAAGGATCTCACTTCTGCTACAGCATGGGGCTCGCAGTGGCTGGTGAACTTTAATTCAGATAAAACTTAATTTTTTTCAGCTAATCGTTATCGCAATAATTTAGATCTTCCTATATTTATGAACGGTGATTTACTCGATGAGTCACCTACTCTTCATCTTCTAGGATTAACTCTTACTTTCAATCTTTCTTGGAAACCATATATCAAATCGGTTGCAAAATTAGCATCTGCTAAGGTTGCATCTCTTTGTCGAGCTCGCCACTTTCTTACTCTGGATTCTATTCTCTATCTCTATAAATCTTAAATCCGGCCTTGTATGGAATACTGTAGCCATATCTGGGGCGGATCTTCTAATGATGCCCTTTCTCTTTTAGACAAGGTGCAAAAAACGCATTGTAAACATAGTTGGACCTGCTCTTGCAGCCAACCTTCAACCATCATCACATCGTCGTAATGTTGCTTTTCTTTCTCTTTTCTACAAGTACTATAATGGGCACTGCTCTAAAGAGCTAGCGTCTCTTGTGCCATCTACTAAAATTCATTCTCGTGTTTCTCGTCATTCAATTAAGTGTCATCCTTTTTCTGTGACTGTTCCTAAGTGCTCCAAAAACGCATATTCGTCTAGTTTTTTTCCTCGAACATCAGTTCTTTGGAATTCGCTTGCTTCATCTTGCTTTCCTGATTCATATAATTTGCAATCTTTTAAATCGTCCGTCAATCGTTATCTTGCTCTACAATTTTCATCTTTTCTCTTACAGTAACTTCCAACTTTAATTAGTGGCTGCTTGCAGCCTTGTTGGAAGCGAAGATGTTTAAAAAAAAAAAAAAAAGTCAATATAGTCTCTGTTTTAAATGCTGAGAGATAGTTTATGATGAGCAGTTTTGATGCAGTTGTTAAAGTTATAGCTCAGAATCAAGAGGTTCATGGTTCAACACCGGTTCTAGTCCAATAAACAACATTAGTCAGAAAGAAGGCAACTACTTCCCGGTTAAATTTTTCTCCGCGGTTCTCTGTGATAAGACCAATAGGTTTTCTTGGAAAATCTTTATAACTCGAAGAAAAAAAATTGCAAAAAATTGAGAGATGGTTTAGGAATTAGTTGATTATCTATGCTTTTATTGTATTTGTACATGATAATTTAAGGATCTTTAAAAAGAAATCCAACTTTGTCAAATAAACTATTTTTTTCTTCGGGAAAATAGGTTAAATTTATTTCTGATTTGTTAAAGCGGTTTATTAACTGGGCCGACCAGCCTCTATAGCCAACGCACAGTGGGCTAATTTTCAAAAAAGCTGGCCAAAAGTCAAAAAAAAAAATCACTATTGTGATTTTATTATTTTGAAACTACATAAACAAAGCCCTGTTGCATTTAATTGTATAAGAAAAAATTGTATAAATTTTAAAGTTACCTAAATCTATGCAGTTAAACATCTGTTATTAAAAACACTTAATAGGCATTTTAAAAACAAAAAAAAAATGTGGTCAAATAAGTATCGTTTACAAAAAAGTTATTTATCGTTACTAAAAAACTAACTATGGACGATACTATTCAAGGTATTTATATAGTATTTTAGTAAAAAGTTTTATATTATTTCTCTAAATTTTATGCGAAAAGTGCGAACAAAAAAGTACAGAATAAAGTTTATTTATTTTCTTTAACCTATTTTTCAAGCATTGAAAAAGTAGTGAACCCGCGAGATTCCGCTTAGTTATAATTTGGATGTTGTTCATAAAAGTGTATTCTAAAGATTGATTAAAAGAAAAGGCACCTATTTTTGCCTATTACTTCATTAACTTATATTGTGTAGTGCTTGTCGTGTTTTTTAGTAAACAAAATGGCGGTGTTTTGTTTTCTTTACAAAATCAGTCAAATTGTATATAGATATAGTTATTATGTTTCTTGAGAAACTGATTTTGTTAAGTGCAATAAAACTACAAAAAAATTAGTAGCACACATGAATGAGATTTTGACAAAGTTAGAGTGTAGGGGGGGGGGGGAGACAAACCCCCTCGGTTACGACGTCTTTTTTATCTCAGCTACGACAATTTTTGTATAGTTTTATTGAATTTTACAAAATCAGTTTCTCAAAAAACATAATAACTATATCTATATACAATCATATGATTAAGAGTATATTTTACCTTTCTCTTATATATCGAATTTATATAATATAATATATTATCGATTACTTTTTACTTTACTTTTAATTAGTTTAGTAAAGTTATAATTTTTTTATGATTTTTTCAATTATTAGGGGAGAGTGGGGTATTGGCGAACACCTAAGCGGGAATGCGAATTAAAGACACCAGTTATACAAAATTGATCATATTTATTGCTTATCAATTAGTTTAACTACTCAGTCACAAACCCTCAAAAGGAATTTTTAAAAATCTTATTATAAAATAAAAATTTATGCCAGAAATAAAACCATTGGTGTTCGGAATTACCCTGCCTACGTGGGGTAATTCCGAACACATTGGGGGGCAATCACAAGCACTGTTGTGTAATAGCGAATAAAAAGCTAATTGTAATAACTAAGTCTAAAAACTATATTATGCAACAAAAACAAAAAAAAGGAGTGACTTTATTTCCATAGAAGCTACAACAGAGTGTTACTCAAGAAAAAAGTTGCATAAAATTATCAGAAAAATTTAAAATCAAATTATAGTGAACAACATCCGCAGCTTCATTACACTACTGCACGTCTGGAACTGAGCATAGGATCCCTTCTCAGCAGGTAAAAAAAAATTGTCGAATTTATTTTTTTACAATGCTGTTTTGACCATGTTCGGAGTTACCCCGCGTTCGCCATTACCCCACTCTCCCCTATATTTTCAATTAATATCTAAGGTTCACAAAAAGATCATTTGCAAATTCCTCGAATTGAAATTTTTGAAATTTTAAAAAACGAGTTATCTTCAGATCTAGATGACCAGCCTAATATTTTGCAATCACAGTTGTGTCTAAGAAGAAAAATTTGTTTCCAATTTTCAACAGATGATAAAAAGAAACTAAAAAATGTATTGACAAAATTAAAAATAAAATGGAAAAGTAGTAACCGAACAAAAAAAATATTTTTGAAGACACATGACACTTGGTTAAAAGCCTCAACAAATATTTGTGTAAGTTATTTAATGCTTATCTCTATTAAAGTTTTAAACTTTTTTATATTTACTAAACATTTAAATAATTTCAGATTGTTCAAGCACGAAATATAGAGATAAAAAGCCATTGTGCAATGGGTCGACCACCTTTGAATTTTGATGAAGCTAGTGAACGAACGAAACGGCGAAAAACAGAGGAAATGCGTTCGACATTTAGTTCATCCGAGTTAGCATTTGCTTCTCAGATGAGTCTTCGGGCTTCAGGAGCATGCAATGCCAGAGTTACAGTTAAAGATTTACCTTCCACAATTCAACACCGAGTCGCAAACTATATAGAGAGCCTTAAATTGTCCCAAATTTCACAAACATCTGAACTATGTGCTGAAACAGCTCTTTCTATACTAATGGAAGCAAACCTTTCTAAACATCAATATTGCATTATAAGAAGTGCTGCAATTGCGAATAGCTCTTCTTTTTTACCATCTTACGAAAAACTTAAAGAAGCCAAGAAAATGTGTTACCCTGAAGATATAACGGTAACTGAAATAAGCGCCGAAGTAAAACTGCAATCTTTATTAAATCACACTTGTTTAAGAATTATAAAAACTCAACAAAATGTAATTGACTCCTTGAATGTAAATATTTTATCAAATTTTATTTTAATTCTTAAGTGGGGGTTAAATGGGTCAAGATATTATTCTATGGAAAAATAAGACACCCTCATCTACTCGATTTTGCCGACCTATCAGACTTCAATTTTTTCACGAAAATGTCCATACAAGCATTAATGAAAAAGACTATATTGAAGATAAAATTAAATCACTGGTTCCTCTCGTCATTGTTCAACATGAAATAGAAATTAAAATACATTATAAATTGGTTATGACAATGATTGACGGAAAAGTTTGCAATGCAATAACATTGACGAAATCAACAATGCGGTGTTATTTGTGTTCTGCTACTTCGAGTCAATTCAATAATATCAATTTCGTTAAAGAAATAAAAGTTGACGAATCAAAATTGGAATACGGTTTATCAACGTTGCACGCATGGATTCGCTTTTTTGAATATTTTTTGCATCTTGGGTATAAACTTGGAATAAAAAAATGGCAAGCACGTTCTGACATTGAAAAAAGTATAATATTACAACAAAAATTGTTAATCCAGAATGCTTTTAAGCTGCAGCTAGGGTTAATAGTTGATTGACCGAAACCAGGATGCGGTAATAAAAATGACGGAAATACAGCTCGAAGATTTTTTAAAAACTCACAAGTGTCTGCTGATATTCTAGGAGTGGGTTTAGAACTAATAAATCGGTTTCATGTAATTTTACAGGTATTATCTAGTGGCTTTCCTATAGACGCAGACAAACTCGATAACTATTCTACCGAAACTGCACTACTTTTTGTTGAAAAGTATCCTTGGTACAACATGCCTACAACAGTACACAAAGTACTTATTCATGGAGCCTTAATAACTAAAACAGCAATACTACCCATAGGACAACTATCTGAGGATGCACAGGAATCGAGAAACAAAGACTTAAAAAAATATCGCGAAGATTTCTCCAGGAAAAATTCCAGAAAAAATACAATGCATGACGTTTTTTGCAGACTTCTGGTTTCGTCAGATCCTGCAATATCTTCACTTTTAAAATCTCATGCAAAAGTTAGCAGATCTTTGTCTTCTCAAGCTTTACAAATGTTATTACCTCCGGAGATTAA
>NC_088926.1:13690000-13820000 GCF_038396675.1 Hydra vulgaris | reverse complement strand
TGTACTAAGAGAAAACAAAGTGCCGAATCACATTTTTAAAAAGTATAAACATTTATTTATTAATGTTTATAATTAGAAATAAAAAAATAATTGTTGTGTCCCTTAATAATATGCAAAACATTAAAGAAAAAAAAAAAAAAATAGCCATGTTTCAAAAATGGAGGATAACCCCGGACACATAGTTTAATCATGACTTAACCTCTTTTTTACTTATGTGACGCAAAAAAGTGTGTCAACGCATTTAAAAAAAAATCGCTTTAAAAAATTGTCTTTGATATGGGAATAAAAATCTCATCGTTTAGAAATATAAACATTAGCTTTTTACTAATGAAAGTGATCAATTTAAAAACACTTTTTTCAAATCTTCGATCTTTTTATTGGAATTAAATGATTTACTATTATGGGTTTGTGTACTATATTAAATGTATAATTATTTTTATAAAAAAGCTGCTCATTTTTTAATTTTTGAAAATGGGTTAAGTTGTCCGGAACCACCCTCCAAACATGTGTCCGATACCACCCGATCATACCTCATTTACAAATACTAATTTTAAAACCAGTGAATTAAAGTATTAATCAAATTTTTTTTAAATAAATGTTTTAAATTCAAAATCTTTAATCAATAAAAATTTATTAGTTTATATAAAAATGTATTAATAAGAGAATCACTATGATGATCTTCTGGTGGTGGAAAGCAATATCTTGCACTCCCAGCTAATCACTTTGACATATTATATTTATATAGATATTTTTAAAAAATTAAAAATGGCTATTACTTTCTTAGAAATAAAAGAAATGTTTATTCTAGACAAAAAAGAAATTCAAATATTATTTAAAGAACAAGAAAAAATATTAGTTGACTTACTTAGTGATAACTTAAAAATACTAAATGCACGCTTAGATAATATTAAATTAAAATCATCGGATTGCGATAAAAAAAGTTCACTTATTAAAAAGTTTTTTTAGAAAATTAAAAGAAAGTTTGAATTTCCATGATCATTTAATAGACCAAATGGTGAAAGCTGTTAATAAATTGAAACCCCAATCATTAGTAATACTTTAAACGAAAGATGCAGACTCTCTGAAGTCAGGTCGAGACGTAATAACTTAAGGATCTACAGAATTCCTGAAAATGCAAATGAAACTTGAGATGAAAGTGAAGACAAAGTTCAGAATTTATTATGCGTAAGTTTAGATGTTAAAGGAGTTTAAGTTAAAAGAGCACATCGAGTAGGATTTAAAAACTCGATCCCGAACCATTGTATTGAAATTATTGAGGTTCAAAGACAAATCAAACATCCTAAAAGAAACAAAAAAAAGAGGTCTAAATATGTACGTGAATAAAGATTTCTGGTAAGAGGCGGCAAACCTTCGCAAGAAATTATTTAAAGAAGCGAAAGAAAGAAAATTAAAAGAAGAAAACGTTATTGTCAGGTACGAAAAACATATTATGAAAAAAATGTTTATAATAAGTTGAAATGATATTGCTAGAAAACTAATCATTTATAATCTTAATTTTATATCATCATATTATATATTGAGCAACTTTATAATAATTGCTCATTCGAGCGTGTTTGACACGGAACCCTTAGCTATCATTGCAACTGAGGTAGTGGCGAGAAAAGTCGCACCACTTTTTTTTATAAGAAAACATGAACGAAAGTGAATGCAAAACGAACGTGAATGAACGAAACGTGAATGAACGAAAGTGAATGCAAAACATGAACGAAAGTGAATACTTGAGTTGTCCGTTATGATAATATGTAGTCTGGTAATTAGTTTAGTATTAAACAGTAAATGTTTATTAACTAGTTAATAAACACTTACTGTAAATAAGAAACTGTCTGGTTGTCCTGACGGGCTACCAAAAGGCATTTTTTTCAAAACTTTAGTCTCACTTTGAGAAAAAAGAGCATGAAGATCATGAAGATCATAAAATACCTAATAATAAAAGGACAAAAAATATAAGGTTGAAAGTATGCAAACAATGTAAATAGACAGAAGTATACAAAAATGGTGAGCAAGAAATATATATATATATATATTTTTAAGATATATGTTTTGGTTTATTCGAGTTTTTCTTCTTTTATGTAACTTACCTTCTCTACATCAAAGGAGCATCACCTAGTCCATATTTAATAAAAATATATACTTATATAATACATAAATGTAAATATATATTTATAAATATACAAAAATGGTATTAAGATCCGTCATTTTTAGAGATTTCATGAACTCAAAAACTACTAAAGATATAATTAGTATAGGCATATATTATTACTTTTCAAAATATTTAATAATTAATTAAGTTAAATATAATTTCGTATTGTTAAGTAATTTCAGAAAATACAAATAAGTCAAACAAAATTACCTGTTAATTTATATATAAGCAAGAGGTTCCGAGTTCGATCCCCACCACGTCCCTTATAGTACCGCGCTCAACTTTTTTCTCCGCGCAGCGGACTTTGTTAGTCAAGGTTCGTGTTTCGGAGATATAGAGTTGAGAGAGGGGTATAACCACAGTTAAGTAGCCTCCTCGTCTGTAGTGGCCTTCACGGCCTTGAGGAAGTGAATTAACAAAACAAAACAAAAAAATATGCTGCAGTACATTGTACAATACAATAAAAAATACAATGCTAATACACAGCATAAAAATTACTTTAGAAAAAAAATATTTAAAGAAGTTACTCACTAATAACAAAAGATTATTACTTTTTGTTGTAAATAGCCAATGCATATTCAAAATTAATTGCTGTATTTCCTGATTACGGAAATCTTTGTACAGCTTTTACAAATTTATGTGTCAAGAAACCAAAAATCAAATGTGTCTATTGATTTTAAATTTATTGACACAACAAAATGTATATAAATGTACAAATAAAACATAGGATCAATGTCTAAAAAGAATATATATATAAATGTGTATCGCTGATATAGTGAATTCAATAGTGGTCGTAGTTCGCTGTCCGACGAGTTTCGTGAAGGTCGTCCAAAATCAACTGTAGAAGGTCGTCCAAAATTTCTGTAGTGCCAGAAAACATCGATGCTGTGCACGAAATGATTAAGCAAGATCGTCAAGTAACCTATTGTGAGATTGAGGCATCCCTAAGCATAAGTTCCACCAGCATATATGCGATTTTATATGAACACTTATCTGTGCGAAAGTTATGTTCGCGTTGGATCCCACATAATTTGACAATCGCTCAAAAAAGGCTTGTGTCGATTGGTGCAAAGAAATGCTTAAGAAAAACAATCGCAGCGCTTCAAAAGATGTTTATAAAATTGTGACAGGTGACGAATCATGGATGCACTCGTGTGAGCCCGAAAGTAAGCAGCAATCGACTGTATGGGTGTTCCAAGATGAACCTAATCCAACAAAAGTTGTTCGCGCACAAAGCACTTCAAAGAAAATGGTGTCCTGCTTCTTCGGAAAAACTGGTTATATTGCAACAGTGCCTCAAGAGGATCGTAGAACAGTAAATTCTGAGTGGTACACAACTATCTGTTTGCCAGAAATCTTTGGTGAAATAAGGAAAACAAACAAGAGATGTCGGATTGTTCTTCATCGTGACAATGCAAGCTCTTACATTGGCTCAAACAAGAGACTATTTGAGCACTCAAAACATCGAATTGATGGGTCATCCGCCATACAGTCCTGATTTGGCACCCAATGATTTCTTTTTGTTCCCATCCGTGAAGAAAAAACTGCGTGGTCAACGATTTTCATCGCCCGAAGAAGCTATTGAAGCGTTCAAAAACAATGTTTTGGAGATACCTCATTAGGAATGGAATAAATGCTTTGAAAATTGGTTTAAGTGCATGTAAAAGTGTATCGATCATCGTGGTAAGTACTTTGAAAAACAATAAAAATATATTCGCAGCTTAATTATTTATTTTTGTTCCTATTCCCGAAATATAAATAGTGACCCTTGTACGTTGATAAAATAGTGTTTTATTATTAGATGGAACTGCATTACAAAAATTTAAATTACTTGTTCAGAACTTGTGCAAAATGGATAAGAAAAAGGCACTATAATTTGACTGTTAATCTAAAAACTATGATAGCGCAAGTGTTTCTTATTCAATTTAAAGAAATAGAAAACATCCATCCAAAAAAAATTTGCTACAAATGTTATTGCACTATTAATAATGCAAGCAAAAGGAAAACAAAAACTTCTTTTTCTCTATATACTGACTGGCAACCACATTGATATTTTTTCAGGTTTAGTAACCTATAAAGAAAATGTATATACCTTTTATGGTGGAACCGTTTTACTTAGAACAAAATTAAACAAAATTAGTTTTACTGTAAACAAAATTAAACAAATTATATTCTAGATTATATTGTTTTAAAAAGTCATGTTAATACTGTTAGGTATCTATATCTGAAATCAGAATTAATTGTATAAATAATGATCAAGAGAAGAATACTTTTTGCTGTCCAGTTACTCCCGAGGATAAACTACCAAACAGAAAACATTATCTGTTAATTAGATTCTCTTTTTCTAACCAATGGTTGTAGCAATTATTTATTATTCAAAGAAGACTATAATACAGTCATATCACTATTCTTACAAAAACTTACTGCAGCAGAGTAAAGGATATGTACAATGTGGTGGATAATTTGAAAGTGTTTAAAATATACATTATCAGGTCTTTAAAAAAACTGCATTTATAATTTTTTATATATATATATTTTTTTCAATGCGCTTTTTGTTTATGCCCTCATTTAGATACAGTTTCAAATTTTTTTTTATGAAATTGCTGATGATTACAGATTGTAAATTTTTTTTGTATGCACTTATTGAGTCCTTTAGTGTAAATTAGTGGAATTGTGTCAATTATATCAGTAGAAACCAGGAACGAAACCAGGTCATGAACGCTTGAACTAAAGAATTTTTTTTTTTTTTTTTTGTAAAGTAGGAGTGTTCCGGATTGGAAATTTTAAATTCCAGCTGGAACACTTCTTTTGAATTATAATGATAATCCAGATGTAAACTTTTTTGAGGACATCATGATCAAATCAAACAATTTTGATATTGAGGAAGTTTCTAACCTCATGAATGCGTCACAAATGTTATATTCAACATTAACTTTAAATATACGTAGTATGACTAAAAACTTTGAAAATTTTAAATCAATGTTAAAAAATATAAGTTCTGAGTTTATGGTTATATGCTTAATCAAAACATGCTGCAAAATTGAAAAAAAGAATTTTCAAATTCCAGGTTATAAAGCAATCCACCAAACTTGAGGTGGCAACATTGGTGGCGGTGTATGCATTTTTATTCACGAGTCAATCCATTTTCAGAAAATATAAGTTCTGGGTCAAGGTAACAACATCAGTTTTTGCCATGTCTAGTAACATCTCTCCAACAAAATCTGTAATTATAATAAGGTACAATAACATCTGCCTAACAACATCTGAAATTTCATTGATGTCTAAAAACATCTGTCCAACAATATCTGAAATTTCATTGATGACTAATAACATCTGTGCAAAAATTTAATGAATATTACAGATGTAGTTACATCTTTTAAATTATTAAAGTGTAACAGCATCTTTGCAACTACATCTGTAGATTTCAAGATGAAGTTATTTTTAAGATAAAATAACTAATAATGCATTATTTTAACCAGATGTAGTTACATATAGGATATTTTAGATATAATTACATCTGGAAAAAAATATTAACTAATAATGAATTATTTTAACCAGATGTTATTACATAAAGAAATTTTTTCAGATGTAACTACATCTGAAAAAAAGAAAACGTAACTACATCTGGCATTCAAAACGCATATTTAAAATCATTAACTATCAAATTTTTAAACCATAATAAAAAAAACGTTTTAATAACTTTAAAAAACGTTTTAATAACTTGTATAGACCACCATGCGGAAATAAAAAATCTTTTCAAATACACTTAAAATGGCATTTAAAAAAAAGTAACAAACTAAAAAATTTACATCACAGGGGGCTTTAACCTAAATCTTCTTAATATTAAAACTGATAACGATGTAAAACGTTTCTTAAACTCTCTCGTTCAATACAACATTCTTTCCTTAATAAACAAGCCTACTCGTGTAAATCTTCAAACCGAATCTCTCATTGACAATACTTTTACTAACATTTTTGCAACTTGCAACATTCAAAGCAAAAATTCCCAAGTTTTTTTACATCCAAATTTTATAAAAAAGAAAAAATTAACAAAGTACTAAAAGGCAGATTACTGAATTTGATATTAAGGGATTTACAAATTATTTACTCCAAGTAAACTGGAAACAACCCCAGAATTGAAAAGATATAAATAAAGCCTAAGAATTTTTTTACGTGTTCTTTAATGCGTAAGACAAAGCCTTTCTGATGAAGGAAATCAAAATCAAGCTTAAAAGTCTACAAAGTTCATAGATTACGAAAGAGCTTATTAAATCTTCTAAGAAAAAAAAACTATATGAAAAATACTAAAAAAAAAAAAAAAAAGTGTAAAATTAACAAAAACATGTTTAAAAACCTGAAAAAATAAGCTTAAAAAATTTATTTCTCATAAAAAACTTGTTATTTAATAGAGGAAGTGATAGGAAAAGAAACCTCGTTGTAAGTCGTTTACCAAAATGTTTATATACTAAGGATAAAAGAACAATAACTAATGAACAAAAAGATAATAATTAATAATGAGCAAAAAGTTAATGATAAAAAGACAATAACTAATGAACGAAAGCGCAGGTCTTGATGGTATAGCCCGTGGGTTGTTAAAGAAGTTTTTGATATCATTGAATACCTGTTACTTATTATTTTTAATCTTTCATTTAAAAAAGTCTTTCCTGAATTCTTGAAATTAGTTAGAGGGGTTCCAATATTTAAAAATGGTGATATCTCAAAGTTATCTTACTATAGATCTATACTCCCATGTTTTTCTAAAATTCTAGAGCAAATAATGCAAGCTAGAGCCAATAATAGGCTTTACAACTATCTTACGAATTTCAAATTTCTAAATAATAATCAGTACGAATTTAGAAAAGCCTAATCGACAGAGAATGAAGTAATTCAATTAGTTGATGGTGTGATCTGTGCATCATGTACAGAAGTACATCATGTACTCTGTACATGATGCACAGAAGTACATCATGTACTTCTGTGCATACTTAAAAGTTATGGAGTCAAAAATAATTATTTTAAATGGGTTTTTTCCTATCTTAAAAAGCGCAAACAATGTGTGACAAAACCTACACAAAACTAGAAAACATTACCTGCGAAGTTCTACAGGGATCCATTCTAGGGCCTTTATTGCTTATTATTTATTTCAACGATATTTACTGATCAACTAGTATACTAAAATTCATTCTTTTTGCTGACAACACTCAAGTTTTTTATACCCTTTCTAACTCTAACCTAAACACTATGAATCGTGAACTTGACAACCTCAATGAATGGATTAAAGCCAACAAATTCTCTCTGAACACAACCAAAAGCAAGTGTACTCTTTTTTCTAAATCTTTTAAATCTGACACCTTGCCCTTAAAACTCCCAGATATTTCAATAAAAAAAACTAAGTTGCAACGGACATTCTGTGTTAAATTCTTAGGCGTTTCAATTGATGAGCAAATAAGTTGGAAAGAGCACATTAATCTAATAGCAAATAAAAGTTAAAAAGTATTGGGATTATGTATAAAACTAGATTTATGTTGGATAAAAACTGTTAAAAATCTATTTACTTTTCATTTATTCATAGCTATATTAATTATTGTAACATTGCCTGGGCAAGTACTTACCCGTAAAAGCTAATGTGTATCTTAAAAAAACAAAAACAAGCAAGCCGTCTAATATTAATTGCTAATAAATACACCAGTGTCAATCCACTGCTTAGAAAGCTTAGCGTGCTAAATGTTTATCAATTAAATATTTATAATATTCTTTTATTCATGTCTAGATTAAAATATCATATGCAGCCTAATATTTTTATTAGACCTTCCCTTTATTATAGATAAATATCAAACAAAGCATTCTTTGCTTAAATATCAGGTACCAAAAACAATCCAAAGTCTCAATAAAATCTCAAAAACTGAAGGTCACATTTGTGAAACTTATTTCTCCCAAATAATGTAAAACTACAATTTCTATTCAAACTTTTAAAAGTATCTTTAAAAAACAGTTACTTGATTATGACGTATCTCAAATTATAATTTATTTTTAATTTTTATTAATGTTCTTTTTTGTTTTTCAACTTTTTCTTTTGTTAAAAAGCGATATCACTCTTCAGGGGTCCATAAAGTACGGACGTTTTAAATTCGACCTTTCGTGGGAAAGGTCTAATTTAAAAGGTCCCAACCCCACCCCCCACCCCCACGCATTTTGCTATATTTTGCTTTTTTGAGTACCGTCCATCTCCCCAAAAGTACCTATGCTTTTAACCTACCTTCCCAACATTTTATGATATTTTTTTCAATTTAGTGTCTCCTTAATATTATAATTGACCCCTGCCCCATCTCATATACGCCATTGCTGATCTTCTTTCCCCCTCTAAGCTTACGTACTTTATGGACAACCCCTTATATCATTACTTATCTTTAAATTTTACTTGTTTATTTTTTTTTAATTTTAAGTTGTATTGTATTCAGAAAAAAATAAATGTAACACTTTTTATTTAAAATTATTATTAAAAATATTATTTTACTGAGATTGTAATATTTTTTTAAATGATAACTTATTATTTGTTAAATATGTAAATGATACAATGAGGCTAGATGATAAGAATTTTGTCAACTGCCTGCTTCCGTCACACCTTAACTAAAAAATTTTGTAAATAATTTATTATGAAAATGACGAAATATATAAAATTAAAAAAAAAATAAAACTCTTGCCGCTTTCAAGTACATATCTTTTATATGTAAGAAACCTTTATCGTTATGTCTGTCTATGTCATAGTTATCTGGTTTGGGCATGTTATAGGGCATTTTGGTTACCTTCTCTTTTTCTTATTTAGTGATTAAAGCGTCTGAATTTTTCTGCAAAATATAACTGAAGTTAGATCCTGGTACCAGCTGTAGTTTCCCAACTTAAACTTAAACAGACTTAAACTGCCCAGGCAGCTGACTCGTTTTCAATTTATTTGGACATCCAGATAGAATTCAAGTCCTGATAAATAAAAATATATTTTTGTAGTTTCATAAATTTCTAGTTTTTCATGCATGAATTTTAGTCATAGTCAATTTATATTTATATACAATATTTATATTCAGTTTGAATAACTGTAGTAGCGCAATATCTGGCTTCTAATTCGTCAGAAACTTAGGTACATAGTAGATAGCAATAAACTTTCCATCCTTGTGATGAGAGCTTCAGGTATTAAATACCTTCGCCCATGAATCTGGCATGGTGCACAGCACAAAGTTTATTAAACTTGTAGATAAAGCTTGAATCTAGGTGCATAAGACATTAGTTTATGCTAGTCATGGTAGTCATTGCCAGCTCATGTCATTGTCATCTCTCTACTTATTTGTCTAAAATAATTATTTTATTGAGTATTTTTATTGAATGTTCCGCCTAAATTTAGATGATATTTGGTAATTAAAAAAATGCAATTAAAAACAATTTTTAGTGTTTAAATAAATGTTTACAATTATTTTAAACTAATCTCTGAGTTTTTTAAAGCTTCGGTTTCTACTATTGTCATAAGTTGGTTCTTAGCTTCGCAAAAAGCAAAAAAAAAAAAAAACAGCCGTGAACTTGGGTGACGCGAAATTCAATTCAAACCTGTTTAGCTGCCAACCTTTAGTATCAATAGAATGCCATTATTTTTTAAAGAATTTAAAAAGAGATTTTGAAATTTTTTAGGTTCACATCAAGCATTTTTCGAAATGCTTGATATGGACCATATTGACGTGGCCACGGCAAACCAACGTCACTAAGGGTTTTCTAAGGTCAGATTATTGCTTCTTTAAACGCTCTGTACTTTAAAGGCTCAGCTTTTAAAGTACATAGCATTTTTACATTCTCTATTTACTACAGTCAATTTATCATCAATATTTCTGTAGCCTTACATAACTGTTATAGGACTTTAAAAATTCAAACAAAACATTTCGTAATAAGATTTTTAAAATATTTTCTTATTACTTCTTTATCTTTATACCTCCACGCAGTTTGTCAGTATTACTGCTAGTAGTATCAAAACAGATCGCACATTGTCTGCTATTCAATCCTTCTTCAAAAGTTCACTGATTAGATAAAACTGGTTTAGGCCAGTGATGGATTCAGTATTTGGTGGACCTAGCAGATGAACCTTGAGATCAAGACTTGATACCTCAACACTTGAAAAATATTTGTTACAGTGTTCAGGTATCAAATTGTATATTAATTTCCCATCGAAATATATTTCAAGCTTGACATACTTGTGGTTGATGCGATACAGCAATAACTTTTTAACTGTTTGAAATCTTCATTAAGTATCGTATTTTTCACTCTGCATACACTTAAATATGAAAGAGGCCAAAATAACCCAGTCAACATTTGGTACGGAAAAAACGTCTTTTTAACGTGCAAAAGACGTTCAGAATGTTCAAAAGACGTTTAAAAACATCGTTTTTAGAGAAAACTAGAGAAATGCATGGAAAGGCTTAGAAAAAATGAAATGACTGATGAATGAATGAAAAATTGGAAAGGCTCGGAAAAAAAGGCTTGGGAAATACTTGGAAAGGCTTGGAGTTTACCAAAATACTCTGTTGATTATTACGTTTCTATAACTGATTTAAGCTTACATAAAAAAAATCAGAGCTTTTTCTTTATCAGAAGACTCTCCGCCAAAAAAACCTGGATTTAAAACTGTTTAATAAACAAAATAATTTATAAAACGCCATATATAATAGTTTTAAATCAAAATTATGGAGATATTGCCGCAATGCAACTTTTATATAAAAGTAAAACTTCAAAAAAGTAAAAACATATATAGAAATTCAAAAATGTTTTACTTTGCATTCCAAAAAATTGAAAAAGATTAAAAAAAAAATTTACCACGACGAATAAGCTCAAAATACTGCAAGCTAACCACTTCGGCAAATAAGGTGTGTTGTTTGATAAATGTTTTAACATTATTTAATAAACAAAAGAATTTAATAAATGAAAAATAATTGCTTTAAATCAAAATTAAGAAGATATTTCCGCAATGCAATTTAAAGTAGAAGTAAAACTGTAAAACTTGACACATGTTTTAACATTATTTAAAGTTTACATAAGTTAGATATTTGCAGACACTTTCGTTCACATTTTCTTATAAAAAAGTGCTGCGACCATTTCTCGCCATTAACTCGCTGCCATGAGTTCTGTGTAAAATACTCACGAATGAGAAACGGAAGTAGCATAAAGTTTAGTATTAAAATACTACTAACTGTCCAGACCCGTAAAATACGGGTCTTGGTAAGTCTAATCTATGCCGATCATTTCTATACTTATTCCTCGCTTTAATTTTTTTTAGTAAGCTGTAGAAAATCTATACATATTGCCTATTATTTCTCCATTTATTCTTTATTTAGTTGTTTTATTTCAACAATTTTTACAAAGTGGTAGAAAATAAAAATCTGTCAAATCTTTGTTTTGAGTGAACGATTAATGTTCAATGCATCATAACTTTTTAATGCAAAAATTGTAAAACTTCTATAAAAAAAGACTTAAAAACTTATTGAAAACTTCAGAAAATTGGAAGAGATTTAAAATAAAAAATTAATGTGCAAGCGACAGGATATGAGCCCTAATGTTGTGCTTCGGAAACGCAGTGAGCTAACCACTTCGGCCACTAAGGTTCACTTATCTGCCAATTTTTAACACTATTTAGTAAATAAAAGATGGAATAACTTTATAAAGCGGCAAATGAATGCTATAAATAAAAATTAATAGCTTTATAAAAGTAAAACTACTTTTAGAACATCAAAAATGTTTTATTTTTTATTTTAAAAAAATCGAAAGAAATAATAAAAAATAAAGACGCGCAGGGATTTAAACCACGGCGTTTCAGTACAAAACGTTCACGGTTAGCACGGATCCTGATAATGACAACTTAGCTGACCCAAGAACGCCATTTATATGAGGTGATAGCGTACACATCAAGATACCCTGTGATGCGAACTTTAAAATTTTTTTCTTTTGTCCGCTGAAAATAATTTAGTTTGAATGTTCAAATTAAGTGAAATTTTAATTTTTTAGTGCGACAATGGAAGATCGGTAGAATGAGAACCACTACATATAATTTGATAAAAATTGGTGCAAATGTAGCATGGCCACACCAAACTTAGTGAAAATGTAGCATATAGCCACACCAAACTCTAGATAAAATTGTAGTTTAATTATTTTACTGGTTAGGAATTTATGGTAGTTTTAGTTTATATTTTATTAGTTTTTTGCATCTTAGACCTCAAAACTTTACAGAATACTGTGGTATTCAATCACTATTTTCAAAAAAAAGGTTACGTTCTACTATGTAATATCAACAATTTTTATTACGATTATTTTATTGCTACATGTACCATTTTCATTTTGTAGGCAAAAATATTGATTTGCTATTTGAAGCGTGGTTTGAATTGGTTTATGCATAACGTAAATATCTCAACATTTCCTAAAGTATAAACTACTACCAAAACGCAAAAAAAAGAGCTAAAAAAAAGGGCACAACCTGACCAAAGGTTAACCAAAAAAAAGAGACATTCATGTTAAAAGATTTTTATTAGCCATTAAAACCTTCTATACATTGAATCATTCAAATACATTGAATTTTAAAATGAATTGAAAAAATAACTAAATAAACAATTTTTACAATGTATTAACATCAAGTAGTATCTAATTAAATTGTAAGACATGGTCTTTGATTTTCTCCACAAGAAATTTATAGCTTAATATACTCATTTAGTCAAATACTCTTCAATATTTTTACATGCAATATTAAAATTCACAATTACTAATAGCAGTTAAGAATTAAAATGGTTGAAATTTTTATTATAAATTGTAAGCTATTATTTTCTGCTGCCTAACCTAATAAATTTAACTATGGTAGCAGTTCTTTAAAGATGCTTACTGTTCAGATCAGTTACTCAGCATAACAATCTTTCTTTGTACTCTGGATTATTATTGTTTTGTTTATACCTTGACCAATGTTTATAAAAGTCTTGATGAGCAGTATTGACAGTTTGTTTACTTTAGGGCTCCAATCTTTGCGACAAATAAAATCTTTGATGTGGTAGAAGACCGTGTGAATTTTGGGTGTTACGCTTACACCAGTACCATTAAGCAACACCTTTTGAAATTTTTTATTATTTCAGCAAAATTCAGCTAAAGGATAAATCCAAAGCAAGCCTTTAAAATAAATTGAAACTTTTGAATGTTTCAATTATGTGAAGAGTGTTAGGAACTAGATTTTTATCAGCAAGTAGCTGGAACACATCCACAATTTTAAGACGCTTCCAGCGTTCATTTCCCTCAAACTAACCCCCCATAGCCAACTGCCCTTTACATTTACTCAGTTAAATGTGGAGGGCAGTTGGCCACTTAACAGCTTCCATCCGAGCAGTTTTAAGTATCTTGAAAAGATGATTGACAACTCCTTTAAAGAGATGCTATTCCATTCGTGAAATTATTTCCAAAATCAGAGCATTATCAGGCCCACTGATGGTTGGCTTTCGAATGACATAGCCAAGCAACTTTGCACAAACAACAACCTTGCAGATTTCTGAATTAACTCAAGGCTAACTGAGCCTAGTGTTTGCAAGTTTCTAGATTTGGCAAGACACTTGGATTTGACGTACATGTACAAGTATGCATACTTGCATGGGTTTAAAGACCACAATTTATGTTTGCAACTTTCATACCGTAAGCCAAAATTAGTTTAAACTCATTTGCATTAATCAGTGACCAGATTTGTTCAATATTGGAGTGAGTTTCTGGCAAATCTTCTGATACTGCAACAACAATTTTTATTTAACTCCAGTGTCATTGCCAGTCGTTTTAGTGAAAGGCTTTTGAGGCGGCGCACAGGTATCAATTCCGAGCTTAACAAAATATCCAACAGAAATTTTGCGAGATTGAACAACATGATTCACAAGACTTGATAAATCATTGCAGTAAGTGACATCCCGAACAGTACCTACAGGTGAAGAAATCACTCAAGTATTCTTAAGAAATTCTTATAAAAATATGGCTCTACCATTTATGCGAAGCAGCGCTTTGGAAAGTGATAGCAAGCACGATGCGCCGTGCTAGCGATCATTTAATGAAATTTGTCAGTCTCCCGGCTTTTTAGAGTCAATTCTATTCTGCAGAATGAGTATCCATGACCCGCGTGTTATTGGGTTGCCCATTAACTTTCGTTGTAATGTATCTTAACTTTTCTTAAATTTTTTAAAAAGTTTTACAAGTTTTTATAATTTTTCAAAGAGTATCCCTTTTTTCAATTTAAAAATTATCCTTGTATAGAAGAAGCCATTAAAATGAGTTGCAATTCAATAACTTTTCAGTTCAAGAGTCAAGGCAATTATGACATGAACTGTTGACATTTTATGTTCATTTAATAAAGATGTTTTGATTGAAGACACATTGCAATATTTTTGCTGCGAAGTCCCCCTTTTTTATCTTTCTTTTTTCAGCTTTTATTGTTGTTAAATTGAAATTTTATTTCTTTTTCTATTAATGCAATATTGAATTTCTTACCTAGCTAGTTTTTTGTTTTTTTTGTTAATGTATCTACGTAAAAATGATTTTAAACATATACCTAATTTTATTATTATTATTTTTGTCGTTACTTTTGTTATTATTGTTTTACCTTTTAAAAAAACTTGAAACAAATAGAAATGTAAAAAGACAATCATTGTCTTTTTTCAACTCTATCTGTTTCAAGTTTTTTTAAAAGATAAAATAATAATGATAGAAGCAATAACAATAATAATAAAAATTTTAGTGCAAAAACTAAACAAACTAAAATAGCACATTACGTGCAACTTTAGATTAATGAATTTTTGCACTAAAATATTTAATTATTTTAAGGTGACAAATTTTAATTAGGTCCTTAAAATAATTTTATGTAAAAAGTTAGTCTGGTTAGTTTAAGGAATCATACTTTTTTTACAACATGTCATATGATCAGTTTTAAATTCTAATGTTAGCTAAAATGTTCATTATAATCTATAAATATATAAATTCATTATATATGAAAATGAATTTTTTGTTTGTTTGTTAAGTATTGTAAATTTTAAGAATTCTTATCTTGGTTTGACATTTATACAGGAATTACATATTCCAGTTAAGTAATGTCCTTTGGTTTTTAACTTTAGATCACACTACTAATACTTTCTAAATAACATGACATCTACTAGCTTCAGTAATTTAAGTGTAAGGCTGCTCCATGCTGATGGAACAAATAGCAGTTTAGAAACTGATTTGTTTCTTGAAATAAAAGGCGAACAACAACTATTTGTTTTGAAACTTTCTAAAATTGGTAAGTTTTATTTTTATTTGATTTACATGTTGTCTAAGTTAATTTGCAATTGTCTAATTTGATTTGCATGTTGTATAAGTTGTTCAGGTCACACTGTGTGCATATAATAATCAAAAGTTATCTAAACAACAAAATTGTGTACATATAATACTGTACATATACAAAGATACACATTTTTTTTAAATTAAAAACTAAGTAAATGAACTAAAGGTTCTTCTTTTTAAGCCTTCTTTTTCTAATCTAGTATTACAAGTTTCTTATAAGTTACTTAACTTTCAGATTATCAAAAGATAGAAAAAATTAATAGAATACAATTTGAAAACATTAATAAGAAAGACAAAGTTTTGTACAGTTAGTCAACTGAAAATGACATTCTTCTAATTTTGTGTTGTACCATTTAATTCTACCCCTTCATTGTGTATTTTTGCAATACATTTATAATATTTTTTTTTTGCAATTGATCGGAGTTCCATTTGATTGTGCGTGCAAGTTAAATGTTCATTTAAACTTTCATTATCCGTTGTAGATAATGCTTTTTAACTCTTAATTTGAGGTGATATGTTTGTAAAAAAAATCAGGAACTATTTCTTGAATGCCTAATAAAATAAGTTGTTTGTTAAAAAGTAACTTTGTGCTTAAATTTTTTTTAAATTTTGGGTTTCTTGTACTATTTTTTTTAAAAGCAAGTTTTTATTTAAAAAAATGTGTACCAGTCATCTTGAAAAAATCTAAAATATATCATATTCATTGGTTATTATTTGTAAGCTTTGTTGTTTTTTTATAGATGGTTTTCTTCTATTTGTATAACTAATTGTAACATAATATATATTTATGTTACAAATATGCATAAAAATTAAATTGTAATATAAATATAGTTTTCAAAAAAGTTATAAATCATAGAAACAAAATATTAGTTATTTTAATATTGTGTAGGTGATAGCCATAATGTTCTTCATCAAACAGTTTTAAATAAGTCCAGTAAAGGATTTCAATTTGGGGAAAAATCTTTTGTGTTAAAACTTGACGAGCAGCCAATAACATTATCGTTTGAATCAAAAGCAGGTAAAAAAATTATAAAAAAAGTTTTTTTTATTATATCATGTAATTATAAAACAACTAAAAACTAAAATTATGATTTAACATCCCATCTGTATATGCATATATATATCTCAGTGCATGCGACAAATAAAATTGCCCAGTATGATATTTCTCGCTTGTAAAACTGAAACATGAAATGTACGATTGCGATTATGCGCGATCTGCATCAAGTCTTTGAGAGCAATATTCAGAGTTGGAAATTGGTTGCCATGGGGGCATCCATAAATTGCATACGCATGTATGGGGAGAGGGTCACTCAAAAGTGTACTAGTGCGCACAAGGGAACGTGTAGATGTTTTTTGTTTGAATTTTTTTATGTGTCCGGGAAATCAGACGAAAAAACTTTGGGTGTTTAGATAATGCATTTGGCTATCTACCAGAAAAAATATCTTACTGCAGCTTTGATATGTAAAAACAATGAGATATCAACATTTACTAAAAGTTGACAACATAACTTTGTTTTCTTTTGGAGTTGAATTAACATTTTGTATTGTAGACATTCTAAATAACAGAAACGCTTTTAATTTAAAATAAATAAATTTTGCGTATTAAAACTCATTAGTATGAAGCGTTTTGAAAATAGTAAACATTCCATTCTATCAATTAGCAATAATGACTTCATAACTTTCCATCTATTGTTTGTACAAAACAGAAAACTGTTTTCTAATTTAAACTGAATGCGCAATTTAATTATTATCAAATGAATAATTTTTTATACACTTGATTATACACATAATAAATATATAATAGACTTATAATATACTTATACTAATATAATACATATTAGTGTAAGTATATATATACTTATACAAATATAGTATATAAATAACTTATATACCAGGGTGTTAACCAGAAAGAAATTTGGTACAGCGTTTTGACAAAATTGGGAATTTGTCAAAATAGTTCTCAAAAATGTGTTCCAGGTATGCGTGGTGTCCTTCTCTTCTCTTATCTTTTCTCTTCCACTACACTTCAGTGCAGCATACATTGATACCGCGCCAAAAAAAATACAGTCTCTAACATTTATTTAAGATGAATATGAAATCAACACAAAACTAAATTGGCTTCACAACACAGCAAATTCGTTCTCCAATTTCCAAAGATATATTAGGAATTATATAATTTTATATTATTTTAATCAGTGTATATTAATTATTATTAAGAATTATACAGTTGATTTATTTTTAATCCTAATATATAATTGTTGCATTTATTTTAAAAGTATTCTTTTGAATATATATTTCTTTTTCACTGGTGGGCATTTGTGTAAATCGATTTCTTTTTTGATGCACAAAAAAATTAAGAAAAAAACTAAATCAATAACACATATCTCAAACACAGACGTATTAAATTCTGCTTTACGTCCTTTATGGACAAACCCTTACACCATCATGTATTAAATTGTGTCATCAAAAAAAAATGTTTTAGAATTAAAAAAAAATAGAAAAGGTTTTAAAAAAGTAAACATGAGCTCGTAAATTTCATATGTCACATTTATTGCGAATACATAAATCATGAAGCGAAATGAAGTTACAATTACAAAATCTCAGCACAAACAACAACAAATGTTTAATTGCAAAAAAGTATTGATTGCAAACAATTGCACGCTATTGTTGCAGCAAAGAACACCAATAGTTTTATTTCCATTCATAGTCATAAAATGTTAAAATGACTTTGAATTTAAAATGACTTTTAAATTCAAGCAAGCAGTGAATCTAGTTTTTTTGTTTTTTTAAAATTTTTAATACCGGTTTGTTGTAATAAAAAATTTTTTTATTAAATATATTTAATTTATGTTTTAATATACATATTTGATTGACGTTTTAAATACAAGCAAGCAGTAAAGTAAAGAAATTTAATTTTCTCAGCTTATTATAATCATAAAACATTTTTTGTATTTAACTATGTATTCCAGAGGTGGTTTTTTAAAAAAGTTAGTCAAGAAATAATGTTAGATGAGTAAAAAAATAAATTTAGTCAATGCCGATAAGTAAAAAAGATTCTAGTTGGTGCGATCACCTAAATTAGTTGATGCTAACTACCAAACAAAAAAAACAAAAACAATAAATAAAAGACAAAATTTCTGATATAAACAATGCATGTCAGGTCAGGTTATCCTGCTACTGGTAACATGTAACCCAGTACAATCTGCTTCATGTCCTGCTGCTTGTAGGATATGCCTTTTTAGGCAAAGGCTAGGAGATGCCAACTCCGACTTAAAACACCCCTGCCTTGGGGCTCTTGGTTGAGGTAAGGCTAGAGATGGTGTCTTGATAAAAATACTCATCTTGGGTAGATGTTAAATGCACCCAGCTACTGTCTTGTAGAAGACCTCCTAGGCAGAGACTTAAGGGGTAAACAGTTTTTATCTGTTGACCAGCCTCGCACCCTTTCTTCATCTATTAGGCTGGCGCAGATGTATTTTTAATACATTGCTTCCAGTTTAGGATGTTGAATGCTGGATCTTCTTGACTCAATGCATAGGTTTTGCTTGTGTCTCTGTTTTTATGACTAGGCAACTCTTTCTATTATCTCCAAATTAGGGTACAGCTCTAAAACTCAGTTTTATGGTTTTGAGGCCAGCTGGTAGTCAGGTTTCCTGAACTCTGTAGTAGCTCTCAGAGAGGCTGATTCCATCAACAGCTGAAAAATATCAAAGTATTAACAGTGCCATGTTGTGCATGGATGGTGTTTGTACTTTTGGTGTGCATTGGAGCTCTTTGTTACGGCTTAGTGTTTATTAATAGTTATGAGGCAATTGCTTGGGTTATTAAACAGTGTACTGAGTAATATCTAAGCTTTAAGTCAAGTTCTTAAACAAATTTAAAAATAAATAAAGTACCAAAAATTATAAATACAAAAAACCATCATCATCACCAAGTTCTCTGAACCTATCATTCACTAATATTTGTGGTCTTCGAAATAACTTTTCGAAGTGATTTTTGTGATCTTAATGTTGATGGTTATCTTCCTTTAATTCGTAAAGACTCCAATAGTCACATGCTTGGCCTGGGCATTTACATTCGTAAGAATTCACCCATTTGTCATGAAACTCGGTTTGAATCCACAGACTATTCTTTCATGTGCTTTTGTTTAACACCACTTCACTCTATCGCCTTTCTCTTTGTTCTATATCGCTCTCCTTCATCTCAAGACTGCACTCTTTTTGATGTTATTTCTGATCATATATACCAAGCCCTTTCTCTTTATTTATCAGCCAATATTGTTGTTATCGGTGATTTTAATGCTTGTTGCACTGAATGGCTTGGCTCAAATGTCAGTGACTCTGCAGGCATCAAAGCCCACAACTTTTGCCTTTCTCAATCCCTAACTCAAATACTTTCCAACTCGCTTTCCAGACAACCCGAATCATTTACCTTCTCTACTCGACTTATGTCTTGTTTCTGATCCTAGTCAGTACTCAGTTTTTCCACATTCACCCTTAGGTGCTTTCTGATCACAGTTTGATCTCTCTAAAACTATTATCTCATTCTTCTTCATCATCTGACTCCCCCTATCATTGGGGAGTCAGATGATGATATTTATATCACTCCAGCTTCTGTATCTAAAGTGATATCCTGCTTAGACTCTTCTACAGCTTGTGGCACGGACACATACCTGTTTAGTTAAAGTGTTCTCCGGAGCTGTCATCTATACTTTCAAAACTATTCAACAAGTGCTTATCAGAGTCTTGTTTTCTAGCCTGCCGGAAAGCAGCATCTGTTATCCCTATTTTTACAAATTCTGGAGAGTGATCTGATTTGTCTAACTACTGTCCCATTAGTCTTCTTTCTATCATAAGCAAGGTTTTTGAATCTTTAATTAACAAACACTTAATCTCTCATCTTAAATATAATAACTTACTTTCTGACCAATATGGATTTCAATCTTCTCGTTCTGCAGCTGATTTGCTAACAGTAATAACCGATAGGTTTTATCGTGCATTAGATCAAGGTGGAGAGGTTAAGGCCATCGCTCTTGACATTTCCAAAGCTTTTGATAAAGTTTAGCATGCTTCTCCTTTAGTTTTCTTCTTATGGTGTATCTGGTAACATCTTTAAGATTATTGAATCCTTTCTTTCCAATAGTAGTATAAAAGTTGTCTTCCATAGACAGCACTCTTCTTCTCATTCTGTCACTTCCAGGGTTCCTCAAGGTTCCATCCTTGTCCCTATACTCTTTTTAATATACATTAATGATCTTCCAGATATTCTCACATCTAAGGTGGCATTGTTCGCTGATGATACTACTATTTATTCTTGTCATGATAAGAAGCCAACACTCTCTGATTGCATGGAAGAAGGGGCATTTGAGCTTGAAAAGGATCTCACTCAGATAAAACTCAATTTTTTTCAGCCAATCGTTATCGCAATAATTTAGATCTTCCTATACTTATGAACAGTAATATACTCAATGAGTCATTTACCCTTCATCTTCTAGGATTAGCTCTTACTTCTGATATTTCTTGGAAACCATATATCAAATCAGTTGCAAAATTAGCATCTGCTAAGCTTGCATCTTTTTATCGAGCTTGAAACTTTCTTTCTCTGGATTCTATTCTCTATCTCTATAAAAATGCATTGTAAATACAGTTGGACCTGCTCTTGCAGCCAACTCCAACCATTATCATATCGTCGTAATGTTGCTTCTGTTTTTCTTTTCTAAAAATACTACAATGGGCACTGCTTTAAAGAGCTAGTGTCTCTTGTGCTATCTACTAAAATTCATTCTTGCGTCACTCATCATTCAATTAAGTCTCATCCTTTTTCTGTGACTGTTCCTAAGTGCTCCAAAAACTCTTATTCATCTAGTTTTTTTCCTCGAACATCAGTTTTTTGGAATTTGCTTCCTTCATCTTGTTTTCCTAATTCATATAATTTACAATATTTTAGGCTGTCTGTCAATCGTAATCTTGCTTTATAAAGTTCATCTTTTCTCTTCTAGGAGCTTTCATCTCTAATAGTGTTTGTTTGCAGCCTTGTTGGAAGCAAAGATATTTAAAAAAAAAAATAAAAAAATAAAAAGAAGAAAGAAAAACATCTTCTTGATATTTTGAATAAACTTTGTTGATGAAGCATATGTACTATTTGAAGTAGAGTTTGCAGTAAGACTTGATAAGTTATTTGAGTTTTCAGCTGAAATGAGTGAAACTTTTAAAGAAATAGCATTTGCGGGTGTTGAACCAAACACATTGTATTTTATTTTTTATTAAATTTTTTATATAATATTTGCTGTGTTGGAAGGCATGGCAAAGAATTATTTGCTAATTTTGAGAATTTTACAAGCTACTTGAGAAATGAAATTTTGAGAATTTTACAAGCAAGTTGCCAAAAAAATCTCTAAAATTGCTAGGAAAATCCCAGCAATTTTAGGGATTTTCTATTAGTATTTAAAAGTAATGAATTTTCAATAATTTTCAGAATTATTATTAAATTTTAGTTTATGTCTTAGCTAACTTTATTTGTTTACACCCTGTATACTGAGGCATATTTTGAGAATTGCGTTTGTAACGAAACTAGTGACGTTACATTTTATTGTGTGTTGTTTTTCAATATACAATATTTATAACAAATATATTTTTTATATGTGTTGTTTATTGAAACATTTTTTTTTTAATTTTTAGTTTCGTTTAACTTAATTGTTTTTAATAAATAAGCTTTAATATAAACTCAACCAATTTGAAGATATCAGTGAAAACATTTAGTGTATTAAATTATATTTGACAAAAAATATTTAATATTCCAACGTTTTGAATTTTATGTGATGTTTTTGAAATTTCAATATAATAGTCATTAAATAATAGAATGTGATTAAACCTGTACGAAATCGAAGCTATAAGTGAAGTTTTAGTTTGATAAATTATTACATTAGATATTTATTTATAAGATATTTATAAGATATTTATAAGTATTATGCTAGATATTTAGTTTTTAAACAGTGTTGCAAGTTTTGATATTTTATTGGATGGACTTTAAATGCAATTTAAAGTAAAAGTTAAAGTTCAAGCAAAGTTTTTTGTCAAATAAAAAATTGAATGAGTTAGCAAATGGTTAAAAATAACCAGGGTACAATTAAGCAGTTAGTATGATGAAGTTTAACTGGAATTAAAAAAAAATCATGCTGAATTTAGCTTTCTAATAGAAAAAGTAAATCATTGGGTCTCATGCACTGAGATTTTTCATTTGAACTTATGCCGCATAAATTAAAATTAAGTATGTCATGCATAATTTATGACACTTTATTACGAATATAATTTCTTTATTTAACAATATGCAAACTCTACACATTTTGACTTCAGCAAAAAAATTTTACTTTTAAAAAATTTAAAGTTGATTTAATATTTTCTATTAAATCAACTTTAAATTTTTTCCCTAACAAGTTCATCAGATGAGTGCAGTTTTTTACTCTCGTAATGAAAATAGCAAGCACCATTTGCCGCTTATATATATATATATATATATATATATATATATATATATATATATATATATATATATATATATATATATATGAATATATATATATATATATATATATATATATATATATATATATATATATATATATATATATATGTATGTATGTATATATATACATATATATATATGTATATATACATATATATGTGTGTGTATATATATATATATATATATATATATATATATATATATATATATATATATATATATATATATATATATATATATATATATATATATATATATATATATATATATATATATATATAAAAGCAATTCATACCTAAAGACAATTATTTATTATTAAGCCAAGATTTATGTATCTTTCCTAACTTAAACAGCAAAAGATAAACAGCAGTAAAAATGTGAAGGTTTTCTAATAAGAACAATAAATTTAAAAAACAATATAATAAACGTAATGAAAAATGTAAACTAGAGAATAACTAAAATAATAAAATGAAGTTTTTTAACTTTTGAATGACCTTGCTTATTAATGATAACGCTTTTTTCACGTGCAAAAAAAAACAACAACATTTTTCTTGATCAACTTGATTAATTTCTTAGTTGTGTGTACTGATTATGTTTTCTAAATTTAAATCTGACACTATAAATCTGAGCCTGATATAAGTTGGTTGATATAAGTTGGTTTTTTTTACTATGATTCGAACCTTTTTAAACTGAAATGCTGCAAAAAAGTTTTATTATAATTGCAAATTAAAAAAGTCCAAATAAAAAAAGAAAATCCAAGCGCATATGCAGGCTAAGTCCGGAAGCGGGAGCGATGGCTCTCATTAACTGACCACGGGAATAATATTTAGTTGGGAAAAACCGGCCAGATTTTTTATTCGTTTCAAGGACATTTCAAATAACAAAAGAAAAAGCGCAAAAAAGTTTAATTGGACTGATGAGAGACAATTACAAAAAAAAATAAACTAGAAAAAGAAAATAACTTTTAACGCAAAAAAACTTAAAGCAAAATAAATTACATTTGGAACAAATATTTTCGAAACATCGCTCTTTGATAATTTTTTTATAAAATTAGGCGACATTTTTTACATAAAGTAACATCTTACGATTGCTTAATATGGAAATGAATGTTCTTTTATTTATTAAAGAGTTTAATATAAGTTTTATTTATATACTTGTGTCTTATTTCCAGTGCTGGATTAAGGTTGGGGTTAAAGGGGGCTATAATCCTGGGCCCCACAATGTTAGGGGCCTCGAAATAGTCAAGAAGACTTTTTTTTTTAGTCGTGCTGTGGCACATAAAAAGGCCTCCAATATAAAAAAAGCCCCTGGCCCTGAAAATTCTAACAAGATTCTAATAAAACTAACGCTAGCTTTAGTTTTATTTAAGCTAAATTATTTTATAAATAAAAAAGTTAATATTTTTAATAACAATTTTATTTTTCGTGTGAAAATTTTAACATATTTGAAACAATTCTTCTTAGTAAGATTAACAAATTAATTAATTAAATTATTGAGTTACTCTAGAAATTAAATTAACTAGATAGAAATCAACTTAAAAGGTTAAAAATATTTTATGAAGAGAAAGTGGAACTGCTTCATAATATCGCTGATGAAGTTTAGTGACTAGGCTTTTTAATTTTAATTAGTATTTAAACTAGAAAAAAGTAACTTTAAGTTAAAGTATAACCAGTTTGTAAGAATGGCAACTGAAGCGAAAATATTTAAGGCTAGTAAACCAACATCTAAGAACTTAAAAGCTTTTTTTTATACTTAATAACATCTTAAATATATATATGTATATATATATATATATATATATATATATATATATATATATATATATATATATATATATATATATATATATATATATATACACACACACACACACAAGTATAGCGCGAGTTACTTTGTATGCATGTTTTGATTAGTAACCAGAAACTTCTTTTATGTGTATTTCATTATTAGTTTTAACAACTTTGATGATTATTAATTTCATTGAAAACGCAATTATTGTTAAAAGTCTTTTTGTTTACAAAATAAATCGTAAAGATTGCTTTAAAAGATTACATTAGAATAAAAAACAGATACACAAAATTACATTTACATAAAAAATACATACTTTTGAAATAAAAAATAAGAATATACTAATAAAAGTCAATAATACATAATAAACTTTCAAAATTTTGACCATTTAAAAAATATATATATTTAAAACATTTATTTTTGCAAACAAATAGCATTAGTTTAAAAAGTTTACGGCCTTGCAGATGCGGCTCCTTGAATGAGCCAAAGTATTAAAGTATTAGTTCGTTTGATAGCATGTTCTTAAAATAATTTCTGCTAGAATTCTCGACAAATTTGGAATAATACAAATTTTAAAACAATTCAACAGAAAACTCTAGAACTTTATTTCGCTTAGTCAGCGTATTTTTTGAACCAATAGAACTAGTTTGTTTGTAGATTTGGCAGGTTTTTAGTGTTTGCGAATATTCTTTTTATTCTTCCGCACCAAGATGTTTTGAAAAAATTCAAGTTTATGTATGTTTCCATGTATGTCGGTAAAACAAAAAATTTTTGTTTTACGGACATTCATAAACTTAAATGTTCTCAAAACGACTACAAAACCTGGCCAGTTTTTTGCAACTAAATATTATTTCCATGGTCAGTAATCGAGAGCGATCGCTCCCGCTTCCCGACCAAGCGGGATATGTAAATTTAATTGTTTTAAAAAACCTCTATAGTGAATACAATATTAACTAAACAAACCAGATACTTAAATAACAAAAATACTAGGCAGAATCGTAAGTCTAAAGTGAAAGCCAGCAAATAATAAAATGTAGCAAATTTGTTATATTTTTTAAAAAATATTTTTAAACAGCTTAAACAACTTATTCACCTTTAAAAACCTCAAATACCTTAATAACCTCTATTACTAAAGATATCAAATTGCATTTGCAGTTTATATTAATTTTTGATATAATAACCAAAATGTGTTTTTTGATTTTATTCAGTTTTAATTAATTCTCTGTTTTAATTATTAAAAAGTCTCTGTAATAAGTAATGTTTTTAAAACAACTTTAAATCTTTGTGTAGTTATATAAAAACCACACAAAGACCTGGATCCGAAGAGTTTTGAATTTCAGCATGTTTGCTATATTCTCTTGTAGTTTACTTTATTCTTTTGTAGTTTACTTTATTCTCTTTTAGTTTACTTCATTTAGTTAATAACCCAACTTTTTTTTGTATTTTATGTAATAATAAACTTACCACTAGTACTAAAGATTAAAAAAACAATATCAATATAAAAAGCAAACAAAGTTTCGTTGCACCTCTGATGGAGCGTAGTGGTTATTGTGGTAATTTATATTTTTATAACTTTAGAAATGGAGCGTTTCAGCAGTGTTTTTAATCAAATAACACATGGTAAGCAAAATAAGTTGTCGATATTTGATGAAAGAACAGAAGAATCTTCTGCTGTTCAATACTTTCAAGTAAGTACAAGTTTTTTTCTATGTAGAGGTATAAAAATTAAATTTGTGCTGTTAAAACTGTATAAACTGTATTGAAAATGTTGAAGTTCTTCTTTTGATGCCTTTTCTTTTCTAAACATGATGCAAAAAATTCTAAATGTAGTTGGATCTGCTCTAATTGCCAAGCTTGAGTCTTAGTTTCATGTCGTAAGTTTGTATCTCTTTCTTTTTTCAGCAAATACTACCATGGTAACTGCTCAAAGAAGCTACCGTCTCTTATAATAATAAAGTTTAATCCTTCCTAGGAAATGCGTGCAATTTTTTGTCTCATTCATCCATGCATAAGTTTATTATTTAGACAACTTGGTCATGGGTGTTTGCAAGTTTTATTATATTAAGCATTTCTATACAATTTCTATACTAATTTTCAAAAACAAGTAAATCAAAATAGAAAGATAAAATTTAAATCAAAAAAAAATTATAAATTTAAATAATTTGTGTAGTTTTTTTTTTTTTTTTTAATAGAGTGGTTTTTTTTAGCAATGAAATTGTATAAGACAAAGCAAAAAAAAAAGAAAAGTAGTTTCAAGTTGACATTAAAAAGACAGATTTTTCTATGTTTTATTTGTAACCTCGTAGACTTTACTTTCTGCATCACTTTTTCAATTACATAATTAAATTTATTTGCTCATCACTACGCACTTTTAGCTTATTTGGATAAGGTTTTTACCTCATTCACAGAATGGCAGTGGTTTGAATTTTCCCATTACTATCCAATTTTACATTGTTTTTCTTTTCTATCCCGCTGGTCATATGTTTGTGTTGTAATCCTTTTTCTTTTCTTTTTTGTTCATAAAAAACCTTTCTGTTGTATATTTTTGAATGATACACATCTTTTCACATTCAGATTTCTTATATCATTCAAGTTTTTCAGTGTATCTTCTAAATAAGGCACACACATGTATGCATAGTTTTTAAGCTTCATTTATGCTGTCTACACATTTTTCACATAATTGTTTCATACTACCTTTCTATTCCTGTACGTTTTTATTCCCTTAACTTTTATCGCTTTATAATTTTGGATACCTTTTGCTTTTTAACATTCGGCTCAGTGCGCTTAGTTCTACCCACCATTTTGGTCCAGTATGTTATTGGTGAAATATACATAAACAATTATTAATAATAATTGTTTAATAAATCTTTGCTTGAATTTTGTGCTTTCATACTGGGCATCTGTCCAGCACCTTTAAATTGTTTTTAGCTAACTTTTACTCTAATATAACCTTTTCTCCTTCTTCCCTGAGGCTCTTACCGCTGTATATGTACCACTAAAGTAAATGGTTTTCGAGTTTGGTTGCGAATGATAAATGATAATGTAACAAGAATATGTATTGCAACAAAAAAAATTTGAATTGCAAAATCTAATAACAACAACCCAAAAAAAGCGAAGGTAGAAATAGTACACAAATTTATAAAAGTATGTATCAACATTGTATTTTGACACTTGTTTTTTGACATTGTGTTGTGACACTTGACAACATTGTGATTTGACACAAAAAATTTATAACAAAGAATTTGATATAAATTTTTTGTGTCAAATCACAATGTTGAATTTTTATGATGATTTGGCTTGCATTATTAAAAATGCTCTCTCTCACACACTCCAATGTAAATTGTTATTTCAGATTTTTTATCTCTTTAGTTTTATGGCTATCTCTCTCAACAGCAAAATATGATGCAGGTATATTTTAGTTTATGTTATTAAATATTATTGTTTTGCATTATATCATTATATCATACTATTTAAACCCTGTTCAAAACTTTAGTAATAAATTTTTTTCAAGGTATATTTTATGTATTTAAATATATATTTTTAAATATATTTTTAAAATTTGTTTAAATTATAAACAAACATTTTAAAGTATAAACTTTTAAAACGAGTTAACAATTTTTCCTTCATTTTTAAATCTAAATAATAATACTGAGGTAAATAATTTAGTCAATTGAAAACTAATTGACATCTAAAATAACAAAGCATAAACTATTAAAAAAAGGAATATGACTTAAACTTAAAAGAACATTATCACTAATACTATAAGTACCTTAGCGACCATTTCCACTATGGTTGTAATATATTGTCTATAAAAAAAGACAAATTGTTAGACTATTATTGAAATAATTTCTTTATTTATTTATTTTAGATCTCTAAAAAATGAATAATAATAAAGAAAAATAAGGTTTAACTAATGATAAGTTACATAGCCAAGTTATATGATAAGGTTAAATTATCATAAAACATGGTAAGCAAAATTGATTGTTATAATTGAATAAGCAGATATATACAGATTAATGATGATATTGAAGAACCACGTAGCAAGGTTTAAATTGTAAAAGGACATTATATAAGATTATGTGTAAATAAATTGTATAAAAAGACGGTAGGAACCCTTCAATGGGTTATTTTTGTTTGTGGTATCAAAAAGATTGTGAATATCTTAAGGAGGTTCTTATAATAATGGACAAAAACTAAAATATGTATTTATAGTAAGTACATTATTTTGGTATTTACTTTATTTGGTAAGATTTCATAAATTCTAATGAAATCCAATAACACTTAAAAAGTACTACATTATTTTCTAAAGCAATTTTAAAAATAGTTGAATAAAAAACACTTATAGCAAAGGCAATAAACTGTTACACAAATTAGCAAAAACATAATAATTAACAGTGCAATTAAACTTTATAATGTAACCAGAAAATAAAATTATACTTACCCTAATTATGGCGAATTAATCATTTTAAAAACTATAAGCTAATAATCAACATAGTAAATTTCAAATCATTTAAATTTACAAAATTAAAACCATATTTTATCAGTAGACCAAGTAAACTAATGATAGTTTGTCATATCATCGAGATAGAACTAAAAAATAAAATAGTAATAATAAAAAGTAGACATTTGTAAACATAATTTTCATATAATATATACACAATTTTCATATAATATATACATAATTTTCATATAATATATATATATATATATATATATATATATATATATATATATATATATATATATATATATATATAAATGCAGCATTAGTTTTCTGTTTTAATATGATGATGTCATATTAAAACAGAAAGCTGTGGGGGCTTCAGTACATACATCAACTATCTTATAGCCTACTGCCTCGAAGGAGTGCTGCTACATTGACTAACAGTTTGGCATGGGACAGCTATCTTTCATTATTCTTTTTTTTTTCTTTTTCTGAAAAATTTAGAACATGTTTTTAAATAAAGAACGCAAAAATGGTATTAGAAAATTTCATCCTTAGCTATGAATTAGCTATAGTAAATATATATTTTTTGTTACTTCACCTCCCCAAGGCCGATAAGGCCACTACAGATGAGGAGGCTACTTGTGGTTATAACCCTCTCTCAACTCTATAATTCCAAAACACGAACCTTGATGAACAAGGCCGCTGGGCGGAGAAACAAGTTGAGGGCGGTACTACCAGGGACGTGGTGGGGATCAAACTCCGAACCTCTCGCTTATAAAGCGAGCGCTCTACCACAACACCACTACCGCATATATATATATATATATATATTATATATATATATATATATATATATATATATATATATATATATATATATATATATATATATATATATATATATACACATATGACCAATATATATAATAATCAATAATAGTATAAAATATACCAAAATAGAATATGTTTCATTACTTAACACCTTTAAAATATAAACTTTAGTAATTCTAAAAACAGATGAAAAATTTTACAAATGATAATACCATTTAAAAAGGAATGTATGTTCTATAATTATATTATTTGTGAAAATGATAATAGACAGATTTATAGTTACCCTTGAGATTTAAAATAGTTCAATGAGAAATACAAGTTTGATAACCCAACTGCGAGCACATCAATTATGCCTTGTGCAATTTTAGATTTAAGCATCTCAGTTGATAAAATATTTTATGGAGTACAATACTATTTTGATGCTTTTTTCAATTCTACATGTTGCAAATTCAGAAATTTTCTAAATAGTAAAACAGCTTGAAACTCCTAAATTTGCTTATTACCTTAACATTGGGTATTTGAAAAAAATTTTTATCCTAATATTTTTAATAAAATGTTTAATTTAAATATATTTTAGAATTTTAATATCATGTTCTGAATAAAAACATGCTTGTTAAGACCCGTTTTTATTTATAAATAGATAAGGTCAGCATGTGGAGGTTTAAATCCTCAGCTTGCTTTTTTAAATTTTTTTTTTCATTTGAAAAACAAAACAGTTCCATAGTTCTATAAGTATTATACATACATATCATATACTCTTCATGTCATATATCATATACTCTTTATGCGAGTTCAACTTAGTTGAAAAAACTTAATAAGTAAAGTCGTAAAACTTAAAATAAACTTTAACATTTACATAGTTTTTAATTTACATTAGTTAGATATAGCCACATTTTTTTATAAAAAGGTGCTGATTGACTCTTTCTTGCCATTAACTCAGGTTTAATGGCTGTTGTGAGTTCAACGCAAATATGCACAAATGAGCATTATTGTTAAGTTGCTCAATATATAATATATAAACAAATATATAAATATGTAAACATAAATTTATTTATGTAAAAACTTTTTATATTTACTGCTGTTATTTACTTCAATTTTTGAAACGCAAAATCCAAACAGTTTTTTTTAATAATAAACGAAAAGAGTAATGGAAAAGTTGCTTTAATGTAATACTTTCTCTAATCTTTGATACACACTCAGTTGATGTATTTCTATTTTTTTATGTTGATATTATCTTCACCTTTGTATGATGTTATGAGTAAAGACATAAATGCACTTAAGTCCATAGTAATTGATCTCTTTAGACTGCCATAACTATATGTAAATTGAATAATAAAGGTATAAAATTTAGGGTATTTAGAGTTTTAAAATGATGATTTTTTCTCAATAATTTACAACATTAAATGTAATAATCAAACATTACTTTTAATATAAAGAAATATTGTTGCATTTTTTATCTTTTTTCAAAACAAACTTTTATAAATTCTAAAGAATTTAAAAAACTCGACACTAAAACAAACGTTTTATTTTAATAAATAAAAAAAGTTTATTTAATTAAATAAAGCATTTGTTTTAATGTGTTTTTTAAATAAATTTGTTTTTATGTTAAGCATTTTATTTAAAAGTTAATTAAATTCTAAACAAAATAACGTTTAGATAATAAATTTTAAATAAATACAAAAAAAAAAGAAAAGAAAACAATGGAAAAACTAACGTTTTATTCAAATCCTTAATAAAACAATTAAAATAAAAACGGGAAAAGAAACATTTTAAATAAAACAGATAAAAAAGAAGCCTTTTTAATTCTAAATAAAATAATTAAAATAAAACCTGCAAAACTAATTTTCGTTTTAATTCCTAATAAAATGGTAAAAAACTGCGCTCGTTTTTCAAATTTTTTGAACGACGATGTTTGAAAGAAAAGTCGGCGAAATCGACATTTGTTTTTTAATTTTATGCTAAATTTTTGCAGTTTATTGATTTGTTGAACCCTGTTTCTAAATTTTGTGCAAATCTACTGTTGACCTAAAACAGATTTAGGTTTGCAATTTTCTGCTGACCTAATTTTTCTTAATTCCGAGGGTTATATATTATATACAGCCCTCAGAATAAGTTTCGACATTTGGCAATGCTGACCTAATTGCAGACCTAAAAGTGTTTAAGGTTGGCAAAAATTGCTGACTTCATTGGAATGCTTTATGGTAACCCCTTTCTGTCAATTTTTTTCGCCGACCTGATTCTGACCTCTAACAGTATAAGGTCAGCACTTTATTGCTGACCTCATTTAGGTCAGCAATAAAGTGCTGATCTTAAACATATACATATATATATAAATATATATATATATATATATATATATATATATATATATATATATATATATATATATATATATACACATATATATATATATACATATATATACATACATATATATATATTTATATGTATATGTATAATATATGTATATATATTTATATATATACATATATATATATACATATATACATATATATATATATATATATATATATACATATACATATACATATACATATACATATACATATACATATACATATATATATATATATATATACATATATATATATATATATATATATATATATATATATATATATATATATATATATATATATATATATATATATATATATATATATATATACATATATATTACTTTTAATAACTGTTTTCTATAAAATCATTTTATTTAATTATCACAGGATCTTATATATCTGTTTTTATTAAAAAAGACATTTTTCTTCATTTCTATGTTTTCTCTTTTCTGTGCACACGCACACACACACACACATATTTTTATATATGTATGTAATTGTAATCATGTTTTTGTTTCATCTTTTTTTATTTTATCTTTTTTATTTTTGTTTTATCTTCCACTTTGTTTGACTAGTAATGAAGACTCTAAAATGGTTTTTATCTAAATTAAAAATAATTTTTTTTTATTAAAATAAAAATTGAAAAGATGTTTTTTTATGATCAGCTAAAAAAATTGCATTTTGTTGAGGATAATATTAATGTTTATATAAATAGCATAAATTGAGCGGATGAGTTTCAAAACTTTTCCATTGACAAATGTTATCATATGTTTTTATATCAATTGTGCAAGAATTATATACCTATTTTAAAAATGAAAGATAAAGCAAGTAAAGTTTAGATGTCATTTGGCTTAAGAAATAAAATCAGGTAAAAAAATAATTATTGGGCAGTAAATAAAAAATGAACTAAATATCTGGTCAATATGATTAGAGGAATATACCAAAATTTAAAAAAAAAAATTTTATAGCAACAAAAAAATGCTGTTAAAAATTAAGATTAAAATTTGATAAATATGGTGAAAAATGATATTTTTTAAAAGAGCAGAAAGTAAAATATCATAGAAGAGCACTTAATAATAATGCTGATTCTACAATGTATGACAAACTTTGTATTGCTGATATTTTAAACAAGTATCTTCATTCTGTCTATATAAAAAAAGATAATGCAAATGATTGTTATTTTGAAGCACAAACAAATAGTAGATTTGGAAAAATAGCTGTCAACCAAGCACTTGTAAAATCATAGTTGTCTAAATTGAACATAAATAAATCTAGTGGATATGAAGTATATCCTTGTGTTTAAAATTTGCTTTGAAAGTTTTTTAGTGCCACTGTCAATTATTTATCATTCATTTCATCATCAATCAAATCATTTACTTACAAAGACAAAAAACTTTTTGTAAGACCTATTTTTGAATATGCAGCATTGGTATCGAATCCTTGTAATAAAATGATATACAGAAATTAGAAAATGATCAACAAAGATCAACTAAATTGATTCCAGAGTTAAGGCATTTGCCATATGAAGCAAGGTTAAAAAAAACTTCAGTTAACTACCTGATAAACCAGGAGAATAAGAGGTGATTTATTCTAATATTTTAAAAAATTTTCATGAATAAGACAAAGTATCTTAGTATTAATGTGCGTTCAAAAATGATTTGACCATGGCTTTTAACATGTTTTCAAAATTTAAAAATGTGCTGGAAAAACTTACCTAACTTAACTAACAAAAAACTTAATGAAATAAATCTTTATTTAAATAAAAGAAATCTTAATAAAAAAGAAAATGAAAAAAAAATGTCCCAAACATTCAAAAACGCGCTCAATAAAAAAGTAATTTTTAATAACTTAGAAATAAATAACATTAAAACTTTATACTTCTAATGTTTTTGTATTAGCCAGCCCTCGGAATTAGGAAAATTGAGGTTGGCAATATTTTGGTGATTTTAATCTTAATGCGGTAGTGGTGTAGTGTTAGAGCGCTCCTTAACCTTAATGTGGTAATGCTCCTTAACCTCAATGCTGACTTAAACCTTAATGCAGTAGCGGTGTAGTGGTAGAGTACTCTGCTTCATGAGCGAGAGGTTCCAAGTTCGATTCCCACCACGTCCCTGGCAGTACCATGCTCAACTTGTTCCTCCGCGCAGCAGCCTTGTTTGTCAAAGTTTGTGTTTCAGAGTTACAGAGTTGAAAGAGGGTTATAACCACAAGTAGCCTCCTCATTTTTAGTGGCCATCCTGACCTTGGGGAGGTGAATTACAAAAACAAAAAAAAATGCTAGTTGGACATATTGTCTTAACAATAGCTGGGCCGAGTCAGTTGCCAACAAGTGGTGTTGCCCTATATAGAGTTATTTATGAAATGATAATCAAAAAGTCAACTCTTTTAATATCCTGCAACACAGTTGCAGATAAAGTTATGACTTTCTGGCTTAAGGCTAATATTCCATCTGTAGCAAAGCCTCATGTAGTTGCTAAACTAAAGAGTATTCACAAGCAGCATGTTCAAATGTTTAAGCACAGAAGTAGAAAATCAGCTACTCAGCATAGCTATCAAGAAAAATTCACTGCCAAAATGAATACACTTTTTGATATTGCTCATGGTGAATGGGATTGTCTCAATAAGATAAATTAAGATAAACAATTTCTTCTAGACCAGAGAGGTCCCCGAAAGATGTTAATGACATGAAAATTTTGACTGCGATATGTCAATTCAAACACAAAAAGCTTTTACTCGTCCAAATAATTCAAAACATTCTAGTATGGGAACTAGTCAACTCTCAGTTACAGTATCCAAACATTGTATTTGACAGTCAACTCTTTCATGCAGCATGAACAAAATGCATGACTGAACAAAAATAACACCATTACAAGCAATGATTGTCATAGCTGCAATTGGTATTGATGTAAATAAATTGACATTTTCACATTCCACTCTAATGGAAGCTCAAACTATATCCCGCGAATCTCTTGCAATAGCAGTAAGTAAAAATTTTCAACCCTTAATTCCACTAGTTGCTCATTTTGATGATAAAATTTTGTTGAATGTTGGTAGACCCAGATGTTAATGCCTGCCAATTGTTGTATCTGGCTCGGATATTGAGAAATTATTAGGGATCCCTGAGATACCTACTGGTACTGGCAGTCTACGTGATGGTTATAAAGAATTTGGAAGACTAGCTCTTTTCCTTTTGGGAGAAACTAATAATACAACAACTGTTTGCATTCCTGGGGCTTACCATTGTGCAAGATGGATGGCTAAAGGTATATACTGTTTAAAATTTTTTGGTTTTTGTCATCAGTTAAATATCACAGAGAAAGAAATTGGAATTTTAAGAAGAATATTTCTCTTCATAACCACAATATATGCATATTTCTGGTTTTCAGCACCTCTTACAACAGAACCACCTAAAAATGATCTAAAAATGACAGCAAAGTTGCAAATGTTGCAAAAAATAAAATTAAACTTCAGTTATGGTATTTAAGCGAAGATCTAGCTGCTCTCCCATTATTCAGTGATGAAATTTCTGTTGAAGAGAAAATAAAAAATTGTAAATGCCTTACAAAAAGAACCATTACCAGGTGACAATAGAAGACTTGCTCCAAACAAGATTTATACATTCTCTAAACTTTCTATAGCTAACTTTGTTACACGACGCTCAATGACTTTGTTTGACTCTCTCAATCTACCAAAAGAATTCTTGACATCCTCTCCTAAAATTTGGGCTAATCTGGATACATGTCTGCTTGTAAGATAGTTTGTGCCATGAAAATGGTTAATGACTGCACAGTGGGCCAGTGAAAAAAATTATAAAGAGAAAAATGTTGTTTAAAAATCGATTGAAATAAATAACATTTATTTGAAAGATTGCTGGGATAACAATAACTCCCAACAATTTGAATTGGGAAAGATCCCAATTCAAATTGTTGGGAGTTATTGTTTGCTAAGCTTGTACTACTTATAGTATACATTGTCAAAGGTTTTTGGTGATTGTAAGGTGATTAGACGCTTGTAAAATCTGCTAATTAGAAAAACAAATTAGTTAAGCTAGAATATAATTTTTTTTTACAGAAAAACAAGTTCATCTAGCAATGTGTAATAGCAAGTGTAATAACACTAGTTAATCATATTAAACTTAAATAAGTTTTGCTTTCCACGAGTGAGGATCTCATAATAAAACACGTGCCAAATAGTATACATAGCCCACTGTGGACTGTGCAAAACAGGCAGTTAAATTAGACACTGACTTGAAGTAAAACTGGTGCATGTAACACCAGCAATAGTTTGTTTTAATACATTTCAGAAATTTATCATTTTCGAAAAAAACGGGACTCAAAAGGGTTTAAGAAACAGGTCCTGGTCCTGGCGCCCTGAGGGTGGGGTATGAGAATAGGTCACTGCTATATACATTTGTTTTATTCTTATCACCCTAATAAAAAAAACTGATGCATGTAACATTGGCACAAGCTGATTTTAATAGATTTCAGAAATATATTATTTTAGACAAAAATGGGGTTTTTAAGGGGTTACAAAGCATGTGTGGAGGACCACTTCCCATCATCAGTTTGCAAAAAATAATTTTTTTTTATTGAACCTTACCAAAAAAGAGGGTGTGCGATATCAAATTCAAAAAAAATAAAAAAGCCCACCCTTATAAATATATATATATACACACACACACACACACACACACACACACACACACACACACACACACACACACACACACACACACACACACACACACAGATGGTATGTTTTTTTCAACAAAGTTTGTTTATCTCTTTAAGTGAATTAACTTTTATGATTTATATATAAAGTTCATTAAAGAGATTATTGTATGTGTGTGTGTATATATATATATATATATATATATATATATATATATATATATATATATATATATATATATATATATATATATATATATATATATATATATATATATATATATATATATAGACACACACACAAATGGTATTTAAAAAAAATAATTTTGTTTTTATAAAGAGCAACTTTTTTAGTCTCAATAGTTTTTTAGTCTCAACCTTTTTAGTCTCAATAATCTCTTTAATGAACTTTATATAAGAATCATTAAAGTTAATACACTTAAAAAAATAAACAAATTTTGTTTAAAAAAAAAAAAAAGACAAATATTTTTGAAAGCTATTTAAATTAATTTACTTTGATCTATAATTTGTTAATAAAAAAGATAATAATAAAACAGATTAGTTATCAAAATAAACTTACAGGAGTATGTTTTCAAGTACAAAAAATTAATTTCAGTAAACTTACGGGAGTAATTTGTTTCTGTAAACAATAAGAAACGATATTTTAAAAAGAAAAGGTTTTAAAAAGAATTCATTTATTATTATTATTTTTCTTTTTTGATGTGCAATTTGAATGCTAGTAAATTCATGACTAGCATAAATTTACATGGAAACTTACTATTTTTAAATTAGTAAAAAAAAAACACTATAGTTTAAATTAAATGTGAATATTTATTAAACAATCATTAAAAGTAAAATGTTCCTGAACAGGTTTCCTATAATATTATATAAACAGTAGTAAAAATAAAAGATTTATTATTTATTAAGTTTATTATTCCAAGCATAATTAAAAACTTAATTTAAATAAACCTAGCGTTTTAGTTTTTTGAGTTTTAGTTAAGTTCTTTTTATTTTATTTTACATTAGGATTTTATTTTTTATTTTTTTTTAAGGTAAGATTTTCCAGCACAATTTTAAATTTTGAAAACATATTAACAACTCTGGTCAAATCGTCAAAACAAAGTATTATTTGCGTGATCCTATAATAGCATGCGATGACACGCCTTCCTGACCAAGCCTGATATGTGTCTGTGTGTTTAGATTTTAAGTTTAAAAATAGTCTGATGATGAGACTAACCAGTCTTATCATCATCATCATCATCATCATCATCATCATCATCATCATCATCATCATCATCATATTCAGACTATTAAACATTTATTTGCTTAATAATCAATTATTAAACAATTATTTGCTTAATAATCTTGTTTTATTGAACTTTTTTTTTGTTGTTTTTAATTTTTAATATTGTCTATAGGATTATATACGAACGTCTACATATCAAAGTGCTATATTGCAAAATGCAAATGAATTTAAAGGAAAGGTATATTTTGATTAAGAATTTAAAAAAAAAATTTTTCTGATGAAAATTATAATATGCTGCATTTTAATAATTTTTAAAGTTTTAAAAAATTGATTTTCAAAGAAATTTTTTCTTTGAGAGTACAATGGAAAAATTTATCATTTACAATTTAATATCTAATGGTCCAAAATCAAAAGTTAATTGACTTAATTTAATGGTTATAATTAGTTTTATGGTTGGTCCTATAATCTTTGACAGATTTTTTAAAATAAGTTTTGATTTAGTTGCAATATTTTTATGGTAATTATAAAAAATCTTGTTTTATGAATTGAAAAAAAACAGGGTTAAATGAAAAAGAGGCTATGAAATAGTTTTGGGAATGTTTATTCTTATGCTTTTAATTAAATATTTAATAAAATTTTTGCAAATATTTTTGAATATCTTCATGATATTTAGTTGATTTGGATATAATCATCTTTTTCATAAAACGATTCTCTAAATGTTGTAGAGATTTTCTGAATAACAATACCATACATTGAAACCAAGTTAATGGCTAATTAAAATATAAAGAGTAACAAAATTAAATTTAATTAAATAAAACAATAATAACAATTAAATTAGCAACAATAAAAACAAATTAATTTTAAAATGTTTGTACTTTAATGTGTTGTTTTACATTTTTTCAAACATTAAAAGCAAAAAAAATATTAAAAGGTAAAAATACTGTAAAGTTTTCAGCAAAGTTTCACCAAGTCAAAACAGTAAATGGTGTAAGTGGGAAAAATCCAAGCTGTGGCTTATTCAAATGTGCATATCAGTGTGACTGAATTAAAAAGTGCTACACAAGCGACAACTAAATTCAACTTTAGTATATTTTCAACAACACAACATTAAGTATAAACATTTTTTTAATTAAATGATTGTTTTTTAAACTGCTTTTATTGATTGCTTTTTTCAATTGAATCGATGTATACAAAAACGTTCTAAGTCATAAAAACTATTTTTTCGGGGAAAGAGAAAAAACTTATTAAACCCAAAATTATTACTTTAATAAATTCAAAAAAAATCTGGATGCTTTTTGACATCTTTAAATATTAGATTTGTTAAAATATATATCAAAATTTGTGATATATATGCGTTATACATAGTTAAAGTTGTCTGACTTAGAACCTTTTTGTTTACATTTGTTAAAGATAATAACAATAAACTTGTCTTTTATATATTTATTCATTTTTTGTACCAAAAACTATTAAAAATCAAAATTCAAACTATTACACATGTTAAATCACACAATGTATAAAAGGACTGATTACAAAGCCTTTGTCAGACACCTCACTGAATATCGGGTTCCGCTTCCCTGCCATTCGCCTCGTCGGTTGTTGGCCAGCTCATGAGTTCGTCATAAAAACCACTGAACTCATCCGGAACATATTGCATTTGCTTCCTAATATCCTGCAGTTTCACTCTTTTTATCGGAACATTACCCAATGGGTAGCACACATTTTGCGGAAACTCGGCGATGCGATCAACAACTTGAGACATCTTGTAAGTTTGGACCATCAGCCCATCAATGAGTGGCGTACAGACAATTACACCTGGAGAAGTCCCGTAAGTGAAGTGCATTAGAGAACTTATTCCAAAACTTATCTTATCCTTAGCAGGAACTTTCTTTCCCCGTGTTTCTTCCGAAATGCAAGATTTTTTGTAGAATGTTGGCCACCACTTTTGAAAATCTATAATATCTTCTGTAGCAACTTCTTCAACAGTAAACTTACCAGTAATAATAGAAGTAATGATAAGTTCAGTTATCTGGTGAACAGTGTACACCCTGTCATACTTTTTCAGTTTTCTCTTTATTACAGCGAAGTCCCGGTCACAAGGTAGGTACGAGTGACCTCTTATCGGGTAGTACTGCTCGCTTCGATCAAATCGGCCAGTATCTGTGAGAGCCAAAAAGACTCTGTTTAGTGCATGGTTTTTATTTTGTCCTCCACAGTTATCTGATAAATATGATAAATACAATAATAATAATAATACCATAAAGGCTTGTAAAGGCATCCACACATACCTTTTCTTTGGCGTCCCCCACCAAAACCTCGTAAGTAAATGAAAAGTCATGAGCTACTCTTCCTTCGGCACCTTCCTTTCTGGGTCGGTGAGATTTCACCTTCATGCTTGTAATCAACAATTGTAGAAACATATCTTGCTTGTTCTTTGTCTCTAACGATCTCATGCGTGCGAAGATCTCGTTGCTCTGGTTTTTTAGACGTTCCGTACACTTCTTCAAGCATCTGCAAGCAAAATATCTCATTAGATTATGCTGATATAAATGTTCGAGGTAGGCCTAAATGCCATAGCCAAACTCTAAAAAATGATGTTTGAGTAATAACATTTGACTACTGTTTAAGGTCAATTCACTAGCCTAAATGGAACGATATGGATCGTGTTGGATTAGTTTTGTCTAAGATGTTTTTATGAAAACATGTTGCATGGTATGTAATAAACAAATTGTTAGAAGGCTAATTGGGTATCGAAATTGCAATACAAATCTCACCTGCAATCAGTTCCAACAGTAGTAGCAGGTACATTTCTTCCTTTGTAGTCAATGTACTCTTTACCTTTCACTCTAGCTTCTTTAACAACATTCCTTTTCCACGTAACCTCATTTTTAACCTTTCTTCTACTGCTAGTACTAGTTTCTTCATCCATTATAAGTCTTTTTCATTAAAACAACGAGATGAATTGTAATAATTACAATTCATAACGCTATTTAATTATTAAATTGCGTGGGAGAAACCCTGTACGGCGGATTTGACTGACGTAGTTTCCTTGTGGAAATATAAATATAGTCTAAACAATTTTTTTATGAGCATATTTGAGGTGTTTTTAAAGTATAAGTTGAATGAGAATTTTTTGTAGAGGCAGTTTTTTTAATGAATAAAAAAGATCTGAAATCGAAACATTGTGTTCATTGCGAGAAAACTGCATGAATAATAAAATAAACCCAAATAACCTCAAACTCGTAACCAAAACAAAACAAAAGTTGGATTAAAAACATCTGAAAGCTATCAGCAGAACACAGCTGGTTTTCTCAGTGCTGCCAACAAAAACCTTCCAAGTCACTGACCTAGAACCTTTTAGTTTACAGACAATATTTCAGCTCTCTATTCAACGTGTACGGAGAGGTCTGACTTAGAATGTTTTACTATACAATGGTGGAACTGTCTTCAAAGAACAAATTTTCATCGAAAAGTCAAATATTAAAAAAAATGACTTAAAACGTTTTTGTATACAGTGATTCAGTTGTCATCATTGTTTTATTTAATTAAATGTTATTTTAATTACTCATTATAATTTAATTACTCTTAGACTTCAAATATTTCGTTATTATCCAAATGTAAATATAGAATGAAGTATTTTTTTAATTAAATAAAATTTTGTTAAAAAAAGGTAAAACGAATTTTCATTTAAGTTATTTATATTTAAATACAGCTCAAAATTCTCGACAACCTAAAAAATTAAAAAAAGTTTTCTTGTAAAAGAGTATAAAGCTATCAACTATTTCAATTTTATTTTTTTAAGTATTCTACTCTTTTATTTTTCTTTGTGTTTTTTATTATTTTTTTAAAATTTGCTAAAAGGCATAGACTCAATATCCTATTATGTTTTGATTTTAATATCAAAATTAGTTTGAGTGCCTTGCTGTTAAAAAAGAGTTAATTTTTCATTTATATTAGGATGGAACAATTTTGATGTTTTTTTCTACTCTACTTGAAAACTTTGATCATTTATTTTAATTGGTTGACATTTTAATAATTAATAATTTTAATGCAATATCAATCTTTTTAAAAAGAGAATTTAATTTGTAAATAATTTCAACATTTTTTTTTCCCTAGGTGGTTTTGGATGTTGGTGCAGGAACAGGTAGAATAAACTTTAATATATAAGTTGATTTTATAAATTTCTAAAGAACTCTTTGGTTTGAAAAGTATATTGTTTTTTTTTATACATAAATATATGAAGAATGAGATAAAATTCTATTCAGGAATCACCATATTTATTTAAGAAATTTGAAAATTTAAATGTACTTGATAATAATTTTTGAATAAATATTTTAAAAATATTTTTACAACACATCAACGTATATAGCATAACCGCTTAGAGTGTTGACCTAATGAACCCTCATTTCATTATTCAACTCCCACTATATTGCTTTTTTTTTTTTTTGTATTTTTTATTCAGTTGCTTTTAGACTTAAGGCATTGTTCATGATTTTCCCATAAGCCTCTGAGTTTATCATTTCTATTGCATGCGGGGTGCTTATATTCTATTATTATTTTTATGTTATACACTTTATTATGTCTTATTATTTACTATTTTGTTCTGAGCATCTGTTTAATATATCTTTTTAATTTTTTTTAATCCTTTCTTTCTTCCTATTTTTTTCACTTAGACCTGACAGCTGGATCTTCTTTGGTGCATATTTTTACATTTTTTAAAAAGTTTTTTTTATATTTAATTTCAATTAAGACTTATTTGTTTTATATTTAATTTCAATTAAGACTTATTTGTTTTATATTTTAATAAATTTTGTTAGTGTAATGATACATATTTTTATTACAGATTTTGTCAGTATATTTGATACAAACCTGATACAACTGGTCACATGTCACTATCTGCGTTCGACCATTATGATAGAATAAATGTTACAATGACTTTAATAGAGCCAACTTAGTTCAGGATAGATTAATTAAAATTTTAGTCACAATCGACTAATGAAATATTCATTTAGACTAGTGAAAAATAGCGAAATATATATCAGTGGTGTTCATTCATGGTTGCTCAATGGTACCAGTGACTAAATTTTGTGAAGGGACTAGAAATATTTCTGAATAAAGTTTAAGAATTCTTTAAAAAGAAAAGTAATTAAAATAATATTAAATCTAATAATAAATCTAAAATAATAATAAATCTAATAATAAATCTAAAATAATAATAAATCTAATAATAAATCTAAAATAATAATAAATCTAATAATAAATTTGGAGAAAATTGTTATTGCTCATTTTAATTATAAGTTTTGCATGTGTTTTACAGCGATTATAGATTTATTTACTCAAAACTTTTTGTTCTTTATATTCTTGTGTATAAATTTTGCATAACATAAGTTGAGTTTCAATAACCGTGTATTAGATAACCTTATGTTAATAAAACATTTATAAAAAAAAACTAAAAACTTTTATCGTTTAAACAAAAATACTATTTTATTTTTTTACAAATTTTATTTAAGTATTTAGAGATAAAATAATAGAACTATATTTGTCAAAAAAATTACTTCTACAGACCTCGTTAAAGTATGAAGTGTTACCCTTTTATTTACAGCTTGTATTTTATGTATGATATTGTACGGTTTGACTACGCGTTCAGCAGTTTTACATTAAGAGAAAACTTTTTTTTATTTTTGAATATTTAAATTATCCTTTAATATCATTTATGTGACATCTATCCAGAAAATATTAGGTCGAAAAAAAAGCTTTTACCACTGAGTTTTTTAAAGAAAAAATTCATTTTATAAAATTTTTTTTAATCAAAATTTAAATTAAGTATGGTTTTTAATACTTAAAATTTTTAGAAGTTTTAATGTAATGTAAATTAATAAAACGTTGAATGTAAAATTTAGTTTCAAAGAACTGTAAAATAGTTTTGCAATTTTTATTCAAAAAATGTTTATCTCATTCTAACTAATTCATTATGTAAAACATCTCATTATAATATGCGAAAGCAAATAAAAACTTTTATTTTTAATAAAAAGGAATTAGTGTTTTTGTTAAAGACAATTTTCACTAATGTATATAAAATTGTTTGCTTCTTATTAATTCAATATCGTGTAAAGTTTCTTTGACATAATACATTTATGAACATAAATTGCGTTTACAAATATCTTATTGGTAACTGATAAAATCTATCTATAGATTGTTTGTAATCTTTATTAAAAATATTACATTAAAAACGTAAAAATTAAAAAAAATAAGTTGTGATAAACAAAAAATTATGAAAAGTTTAAGGTTGTTTTAAGAAATAAATTATAAGGAAATATAATTTTTTTCAAATACCAAATTTAGATTCTATTTTTGATACATTAGTTATAATGATCTTTAACACGATTTAAAATTAAATTTAATTACAACGTGGTACTTTAAACAAGAATACAAAATATCAATAGTTTCAGGCTCCTGTAACAAAATGATCTTAATAAATATAACACATAAAAGCAAAAGGTTTTTAAATATTTGTAAATTGGTTTTTTTATATTTATCAAGGCTTTTTTGTCTTAAAAAAGATTGTCTATTTTTTTAAAGAAATAAGTGCTTAACTCAGGTGAAAACTGTTATCAATAGTTTATAGTAATACTTTTATTTACGCAAATTATTTCTAGTCTACACCTAGCCCTATAAGGAAAAATGACTAGAATATGTGAGAACTTTGCTGAATGTGAAAATTTTTATAACAAATAGCGACTGGCAACTCAAAATGCCTGTGAGTGAACAACATATACAAACTCGTTACTTTCAGTCACCCTTCTGGCAACTGACCAAAAGTCTGAGTGTACACCCCTGTATGTGTATGTATTAATATAAATATCTATGTGTGTGTGTGTATGTATATATATATATATACACACACACATATATATATATATATATATATATATATATATATATATATATATATATATATATATATATATATACAGGGCTTGTGATAAAGCAAGCGCGATCACGCTCCGCTCGTAATATGCGCCTTTAAACGGTATTTTCAAACGTTCTAGGCGCGATTAACAACGCTCGTTCAGCTTATAACGAGCGTATAATATAACGCTCGTCCAATAGTTCGGGAATATTTTTTTATTTTCATTAAATATTTAAAAAAGATTTTTTATTTAAGATATTCTATTATCAAAGCACTAATATAAAATATAAAAAGCACTATGTCGTTCTCTTTTGCCCTAACGTAATGAATGAGCAGTTTGAAGTCGTTAATAGTTACTAATTTCAATAATGGAATGTGCACGTGGAAACACAATGCGAATACAAAAATGCGCAAATAAAATAAGAATAGAAAATTAGAAAACCAACCATTATAAGAAAATTGAAACTGCAGAGTATTTTTAATCTTGTGAAAATATCAAGTAATATTTATTTGATTTATTGTTTGTAATATTCCACACATTATTTATAATAAAAATAAATATTAATAATAGAGTAATTTTTAAAATTAGTTTTTGTTCATAGTGTAGGTTTTTTATTAACTATTATTAATTTAACTCAAATTTAAAATGATTCTGTTGTTTAAAATGTTTGCAATCACATTCGAAAAGGAAACAAAGTAATGATGTCAACATTTGTTAAATGGAAAGTTATTATTCTTATTATTATTTCAAATTATTCTTGTGTTATTTTTTTAAGATAAAAAAAACGTTATTTAAAAAAGAAATTTTAGAAAAAAATTAAATAATTAATTTGAATAAAAAATATCAAGAAATATAAAAACCATTAACCGTTAATTAAGTTTACAGCGTAACATTTTAAAATAAATATATCAAAACAATGAAGCAAAACTAAGTCACTAAATTATACTTCAATACTAAATCAATAAGAAGTTGCGTTTTTGTTTGATATTATTTTTTTATAACATAAATAGTTAAAAATAAAATCGCAATCTGACAATATACAAGAAGTTTGGAAGTATAAAAATCTACTTCGTTGAAGTAGTTTCATGAGTGATACTAATTCAAACATTTTTTGACGAAAGAATTATGTAACAAATAAAAAGAGACATAAAAAAAGAAAAAAGCTTTTTATGAGCATCGCGTTCAGCAATTTTCATGATCGCGCTTGCTGACGTTATCTTGAGCGCACATAATCGCGCTCGATGAAAACATATTCTAATTTTACGAGCGCGATTTTTTTTTTTTTTTTTTTTTAGATTATTCACCTCCCCAAGGCCCGAGGGGGGCCACTACAGTCGAGGAGGATACTCATTTTTTTTTTGTGTTTTTTTATTTATTTATTTATTTATTTTTTAGTTGTTATTCGTGGTACAACCCTCTCTCAACTCTTTAACTCCGAAACACGAACCTTGCCGAGCCGAGCAAGGCCGCTGCGCGGAGAAACTAAGTTGTATAATATAACACGCTTGACGATTTTCTTCATCACAAGCCCTGTATATATATATATTTGTATATATAATTGCAATAGCTTGCATTGATGAGTAATGAGTAAAATAACATCTTGATAGATTTGCTTGAGAGGCCATTGGATAGTTAAGGCAGCTTCACGCATCTTCTGTTGGGCTGTTAGGTACTCGTAGTACCTAACAGGATGTTGACAGGGTTTTACCTTTGCAGACACTGATGCTTACATTTCAAGTAAATTTGCTTTCGCTTTATTTTTGATATAGGCATAATCACCTGATCAGTACACAATAGTATTTTGATGATCACCTTCAACTTTTTCAAGCTCCATTCTTTTTTTGCTGAGAAATGTTTTAAAGGAAAATTTGTTGTTTTTTTTTGATTTTTCTGTTGTTTTTTTTTGATTTTACTAGTGAAAATTGGTTTTATGTAAATTTCTATGTTAAATTTTTATGTGAGAATATGCTGAATTTCTTTCATTATCAAGCTCAGACATTTTCAGCAGAAAATAATCTTAATTTTTGTTTCTTCAATCAAAAATGTATTTATATGGAAAATTTATTTTTAAAAAAGAAAATTTAAAACGCCACTGCTATCGCACATGCATTTGAAAAATATGTTGCAATGTGTTTTATTTTCAAAACACACATCATGTTTTTCAAACATATTCGAAACTTCAAATAAATCACAGGGTTTTCATCAAGGGGAGAAAAACATCATTTCAAACAATGAGCACTCAAAAAAACTAAAAAGTCTGTTTACAAAAAAAAAATCTGTATGTGGAATTTTAACCCTATTGTACAATGGATACCAGAAACTTAAGAGATAAATAAAATTATTCCTTTTTAACAAACCTTTATAAAGTTTTATTTTCTTTAAGATTTTTTTCTTTTTTTTTTTTGCAACATCTTCAAATCCAACAAGGCTGCAAACAACCACTATTAGAGATGGAAGTTCCTGGAAGAGAAAAGATGAACTTTATAAAGCAAGATTACGATTGAAAGACAGCTTAAAATATTGTAAATTATATGAATTATGAAAACAAGATCAAAGAAGCAAATTCCAAAGAACTGATGTTGGAGGAAAAAAACTAGGCGAATAAGAGTTTTTGGAGCACTTAAGAATAGTTACAGAAAAAGAATGAGACTTAATTAAATGGCGAGTAACACAAGAATGAATTTTAGTAGATGGCAGATGTTCTAAAGAGACACTGGCTCTTTAGAACAGTGCTCATTATAGTATTTGTAGAAAAGAGAAAGAGAACATTACGACGATGTGATAATGGTTGGAGGTTGGCTGCAAGAGCAGGTCCAACTATGTTTACAATGCGTTTTTGCACCTTGTCCAAGAGAGAAAAAGCATCATTGGAAGATCGGTCCCAGATATGGGAATGGTATTCCATACAAAGACAGGTTTGAAATTTATAGAGATAAAGAATAGAATCCGGAGTGATAAAGTGACAAGCATGATAAAGAGATGCAACCTTAGTAGATGCTAATTTTATAATTAATTTGATATATGGTTTTAAATTATTTTAACTTAAATATTTAAAAAGTTTAATAAAACTTTATGCAAAGTTATAAATAAAAATATTACTTTTTTAACTCAAAATTTACACAAATGCTGGTAAGAAAGTAAATGGCAAAACTTGAATATTCTACTGAAAAGCCGGTTTTATTTTTAAAAAGAATATTATTTGGCATAACAAAACAAAAACAGTCAAATGCAAAGAAGATATTTGATTTTCTTTGATTCAAAGTCAAAAATATTTAGATTTTAATTTAGGTGTATATTTAAATGGTTGGCTGTAAATTAAGTTTTTTAAATGGTCATTTGTGCATGAGTCGGTCCTATCCTTAATTAACAGTTGGTTCAACAGAATTCGGTTCTAAATTATTCACACAAAGTAGTTGGTTGAAACAGGAGTTCTAATGAATAGGTTCTATATTATATCGTATCCAAAACCTGAGGAACTGCTAAATAAAAGAACCGAAATTATATCAAAGTGCTGCCACAAAAATAAATTCTTATTAAAAAGTTACAAAGCTCGCTACAAACCTAACTAACAACTAAAAATAACTATATTAATCTACTCCATATATCTCTAGGCTAACTAATAAATTACTCACATACACAGCTATTGTAATATATTTCATAATATTATATATTTATATCAATTTTAATTTTTTTTTAATATATAAATAATGCACATTATCACATAAACAAATATTTAAAACAACAAACATAACTATTTCACAACTAAAAACAAATTTAAAATATTATTAATCTAACTACTAATCGATTTCCGTCTTGTAACGTAACATAGCGTAACGTAACGATCCAAAGTACAAATATAAACCGTAACGTCCACTAAACAAATCATAGCAAAATTAAACTTGAAACTCAGAGTTGCAATATTAAATTATATTATAAACATTATTATTTAGCTAATTCCTGGTACTGCGGGTAACAGTAACATATATACTATATATATATATATATATATATATATATATATATATATATATATATATATATATATATATATATATATATATATATATATATATATATATATATATATATATATATATATATATATGTATATATGTATATATGTATATGTATATATGTATATATCAAAATATAGTATAATATTATAATAAGTCATGTTATGTTCTTATATTTTAATTATAATAGAATTAAAATTATATTAGATAATATAAATATAATAGATATAACAGCATAATAAGTGATTACAAGTAATTTTAATAATTCTCAAGATGTCTCCATAAACTACTTAGCATTTAATAATAATATTAATAATAATACTAATAACTACTAACTAATAATAACTAATAATAATAAAAAAGAAGTTAGATTAGTAAATTACTCTGATATTGACAAAGTGGTCTTGTGCAAAGTCACACAAATTTTAATATATCTGAAATAATAATAAATTTTTGAAAATGTTATATGCATTATAAGATTTTCTTAAATTTAATATATGTAAAAAAAAATGTGTTTATTTATATATGTTAAATATCATTGGTTTTTAGGCATTCTTTCTTATTTTGCTGCTCAAGCTGGTGCAAGAAAAGTTTATGCTGTTGAAGCAAGTAATATGGGCCAATTTGCAAAGGTAGTTGTTGTTAAAAAAAAAAAATTTTCACAAGAATAATGCTTTTTTCTTCATCTATTTTTTACTTTATTTTGGCCATTATAGTCAAACATATTTTAATTAGGTGGTTTCTAAATATCCTGTATTTTTTTGAAAACTCTTTTTTCTCCACTTTTTTTTTTTTTTTTTTTTTTTTTTTTTTTTTGAAAAAAGTCAAAAAAAAATACTCCCCTTTTTTTTAAATTTGTTTTAATAATAATAATGTTTTAATTTGACATACTGACGACTTTGTATATTTTTCCTATGGTATCTGTAGATCTTAGCAATGAGACAGAATAAAGCTCATAGGAAAAATACCAAAATTACTAATGTATAATTAGCAGGGATTATCTTTAAATTATCTATAAATTCTAATACTATTTGTACGCGTATATTTATTAATAAAGGGATTCCTAAGTGCTGAGACAAATTGGAGTACTTGAGTAATAAGAGCAGCTATGGCACAGTGGTTGCGCACTTGCCTCAAAAACATAAGATCCTTAGTTCAAACCCCACCTATGGGCAAGTTTTGGGACATCGGTTAGGTAGGAGGCGCGAACTTCCTATTAAATGCTCTTCCCCGGTAGTCTGTGATAAGACTGTAAGGACTTCTTGGTGCACCTAAAAAAAAATTGCTCAGCTTTACGTGAATAAAAATTTGAGCAAAATCGCTAAAAATTTTATTCACGTAAAGCTGAGCAATTACTAGAAAAATGCTGAGTAAAAGCAATTGCTTTTTGTTCACCCAGCCTTTTAAAAAAATGTATGTATGTGTTTAAATTATAAAATAAGACTTGAGTTGATTAAATTACCAAATCAATTTATTTATTGAGATATTAACAAAAAAGTATTTATTGTTTTGCCATATATTTCTGCAGTATTTATTTTTTTAAAAGTCAACATTTTTTTTTTTTAAATAAATACTGCAGAATCTACCTTCAAGAAAAAAAAAATGGTGTTAAAATCAAAACTTACTTTCAAGTAAAAAAAATGGCCTTAAAAATTATTTATTAAAAAGTTTTTTGCTTATGTTTTGATAAATACTTTGTTTTAAAACATTTAAATAATATGAAACTTATTTTTTTTAAGGGTTATTTAAAATATGTAAACACTCAGCACTTAGAGATCACTTTAATTATTTTGACTACACCTAAAAATCTAGTTTAATTTATAAACTCTATTTAAGTAAGCATTAAAATGCTTTTCTTTTATAAAATGCTTTTTTTTTTTAGTACAATACCTGCCAAAAATTTTCTTTTCAAGCACATGAGATATTCTTAAATACAAAAAAAGCATTTTTATTCTGGATTTTTTCAGGATATTATAAGGAAAAAATTTTCCGGATATTTTAAATATGACCAGGATAATTTATGAATTAGTAATCCTGGTGAAGTGTTTAATCCATAAGTAACGTTACCACTTTTAGTGCTACATACCAATAATCTGAACTTAAAGTATTTGTTAACTCTGACCCTGTATATAAAATATACAGGTCCAGAGTTATGTAAAATATACAGAATATATTATATATATTCCTGATTCTAAGTTAGAATCAGAAATATATATAATATTTTCTGATTCTAACTTACATAATGTTTTTATATTTATACCAAACCTGGCACTTTTGCTATGAATACATTGTTTCCAAGAAAGTCAACCTTTTCACAACAAAAGTGTCAATAGAAATATTTCATAAAGTATTTTTTAGTCAGGGTCACATATTATGTTAATTCTAGATAAAACAGGATATTTATTTGGAAGTGTAGTAACAATAAAATGAACTTGTCTTGTCACTTGAACTTATTATAATGTTACTATTTGATACTATTATATGCAAATATTAGATTTGTATTGTAATATCAAATCTATGGGCTTCCAGAGTACTTCTTGATTTAAAAAAATGTTTTTCATATAAAGAAGTATTCATAATGTTTTTTATAAGTTGAGAAGCAAATCATATGTAAAATATAAATGTATATAATACATATGAATATATAAATATAATAATACAAATAAAGAAGATCAGTTTTGGTTATATTGTAGTTGCACCGTTCCGAAGCATATTTACATATAAATTCGAAGGGTTGAACTTTTTAAATTGGAAGTTCTCTTTAGGTATGTCCATTTAGACAGATGTACAGATGCCCATATAGATATGTACAAAGATCAGAAAGTTCATTCTCTAAGGAATTATCAATTGAACTTGGAGCAATGACCAATGCAGGCATTTTCCCTCTAAACATAGTTCTAATAACTCTGGATCTGAATTTTTTCTGCCAGAAACATCAGAAATACTGATTTTTAAGAAGTTCTTTTTCGGCAACTTCGCTCAACTCTTCAGTTTTATAGAATATATAGTTTTCAATTTCTTCATGAAAAATTCTCTGTTTTTTTATTGATAATTTTTGCATTGAAAAGGCTTGCTTCTCTGCCATATTTATACAGAAAAAATTATATACTAAAACTTTTTAGTCCCTGTCTAATAAGTTTAATAATAACATATAATAAATAGAATAGGTATTAATAATAAATAATATATTTCGACCCTGAGATAATTCACTTCAAGAAGTTGCTTGCTCTCCCTACAAAAGTGTCTCTCTCCCTTAAGAAACAGGAATGTAGATTATCAACAAATTAGACAATAATTGCACACTCGCAGAAAAGTTTTGTGCAAGATTTAGCATCCAAGTTTTATCAAATTTAGCAAGGTGAACAACATAGATCATTTTAAAATAGAAGCTATCAGATGGATAAAAAATTAAAACCATCTGCATCCGTTTTTGTCTGTGTAGAAAATAAGTAAAATATTAGGGAAGGCTTTCAATGTTATAAAAACAAAGTCACACTTGGATCAACTTCGTACAAAATATATAAGAAGCCCATTTGCAAAGCATGCTAAGTCCAAGTAAACTTTTCTTAATGGGTAATTACCCATCATCTCAGGTTTTTCAAACATAACACTATGCTATAATTGTTTGGAACAAAAGCTCAAAGTATTCTTTGAAACAAAAAACAGACAAACAAGGAATAATAAAATATTTAAGAAATATTCAAATAAAGTGTAACGTGTGTTCTATTCGAAAAACACTAAAGATTCTGTTATTGCTATAATAATGAAACTTTTGCTCATATATATATATATATATATATATATATATATATATATATATATATATATATATATATATATATATATATATATATATATATATATTTATTTATTTATTTATTTATTTATATATGTATATATAGACACACACACATAAATATCAATATTAGATTATGTTATATGAAAATATAATATTATTAATATTAGATAAGGTAAATATAAACTTTTAGAAAACCTGTTTTGTCAATCTGTTTTTTTATCAATGCAATGAAAACTCAATCAATCAATATATTTTACACAGAAAAAAGTACTGTTTACAATATAGTAATAAAATATTGTAATATATTTTTGTGAAGGAACATTGCAAATAGTAAAAAGCTCATTTAAAGCTGAGACTTAGCATTGTTTTATGTGTGTATGTATGTATGTATGTATGTATGTATGTATGTATGTATGTATGTATGTATGTATGTTTTTACCAATATGGTGTCATTAATATGTGATTTAACTAACCTAACGGTAACATAAAAGTAAAACCTTTCATATATAAGCAAATATATACAAATAATTTTAGTAATTGGAAATGTGCTGCTTGTTTTAATAAACTTTTATTTAACCTGACTTTTTGTTTATAGGTTATGAATTAACAAAATATTTAAATTTTTTTATTTAAAGATGTCAAAGCAATTTTATAACTTGACTTGGGACGATTTTAAGGCAATCTTTTGTTAGCAAAGATTTTTTTCTCATAAAATGCTTTTTATATAAAAAAGCATCAACATATATTCTTGATAATCTCAGGCATGCTTGACAAGTTTTTTTATGTTTCCATATAAAACTCAGACATGTTTGACACGTTTTTATATGTTTCCATATAAAACTCGGACATTCTTGACACGTTTTTATATATTTCCATATAAAACTCGGACATTCTTGACACGTTTTTATATATTTCCATATAAAACTCGGACATTCTTGACACGTTTTTATATCATATAAAAAGTTTAAAGTATTGAGTAAAAGTATCGTAAATATTAAAATGAAATAATTATGAAATTTTTTTATTTAGGAACTTGCAAAGAATAATAATATTAATGATATAGTTCAAGTGGTAATCGGAAAGATTGAAGAGGTTTTTTAAATTCTTTATTATTTTTATTCTTCATTGAATTTACATTTTACTTATAAACTTACTTAGTGTTTAAGTTTATCTGGGTTTTAATTTAAGTATATTTTTTCTATCTGGATTTAATTCAAGTATATTTTGCATCAAAGTTCTGAATCAAAGTTTGCATCAAAGTTCTGAATTATATACAAAGTTTTTATGACAACTTTTTTCTCAACTTGTTTGCACAAAATATTTCTGAGTAAGTTGAATTTAAGAAAATAGCAAAAAACTGTACTACTCTTAGTTGCGCATCAACAGAAATTGATTTTTTCTTTCTCTGTTATTAGGACAAATAAACTTTCAATTGATCTAATATTTAAATAGATGATAAATATCAGTATATAGAATATGGAAATTAAATTATTATAGAAAAAATTAAAAAATTAACTTGAAAAATTTTTTTGTGACTTGGCTTGTTTTGCAGATGGGCTCCTTATCTGTTTTTCATTATATTTACAATTACATTATATTATAATACAAGTTTTTCATTATACTCTAGGTTGTTTTACCAGAAAATGTTGATATCATCATATCAGAACCAATGGGATATATGCTATTTAATGAAAGAATGTTGGAAACTTATTTACATGCAAAAAAATGGCTAAAACCAGGAGGTTTTATTTTAATTTTTTTTATCAAAATGTGAAGTAAAAAATTATTTAAGATTATACTAAAAATAAGTCGATCATTATTGATTTAATTGATTCGTTGAAGAATCTATCTCTATTGAAGAACTATTAGAAAATAAACTATTAGAAACTTTGATATACAGTTCTTTATTTTGTGCAAAGTGCTACTTTTTAAAAATATATATATTTATAAAGTAAAATTGTTTAAGTTTAGTCTCTATGTAGTTTCAGGCATTTAATATTAAATTATAAAAATACATGTGTATTTTTATTTTTACAAACTTGGTGCATAAAAATCATTAATAACTTATAACGTTAATTTAAAATCAGCTCAAATAATTTGTTTGCTAAACAAGAGTTTTGAAATCATGCATACTATTGAAATCTAAAATAAACAAAGTATTGAATAAAATGATCAAATTTAGCACTAGTATTATTAAGAGTCACCAAGTTAACTATTTTTAAAAAAAAAGCTTTTCATTTTCAAATATTAATTACTCCTTTTCTTCAAAACACTGAACGTTGTGAAATGTTGATTGTGAAAAATATGACTTATGTGTATGTTAACCAGTTACAAAACAAAAATATTTCAAAATTGTGCTTATTAAAATTTCTGAAAGTAATTATAAAATTTCAAACAAGTGCACTCTGAAACTCTGAAATTATAAAATTGAACATTAGTTTAAGAGTCATCTAATTAAAAAATAAAAATAATTTTAGATTTTTGCTTTTTTGATAAATTATAAAATTTATCAAAGTTCTTAATTAAAAAAGAACCTTTTTTAAAATTGAATTAAACAGTTTTGTTTCAACATTTTATTACAAACATTAGTAAACTTCTTTTCATAACATTTTAAATTAAATATGTGATATTGCGATATATTATTGCAATGTGTTAATTTGATCTTAACTTTATTGATATTGGGAAGTCAAACTAGTTGTTCTCATTTAAAAAATATATATATCTAATGCTATTTTTTATTTTTATTTTATTTTTACATTAGAAAATAACAATAAAATTGTCTGTATAATTCCAAAAAAAAAAGAATTATAAAATGTTTATTATGACTGACATTAAAATGTTCAAAGTGACTGAACCAAAGCAGTTTTACAGTATTTAGTAGCAAACTATTGGTTTAGTTTTTAATTTAAATAAGTCTTTTGAACCTTATAAAATTAAATTTTCAATTATTTAACTCTTTAAATGTATCATTTTCCATATAGGTAATATGTACCCAACTAAAGGTGATTTATATGTTGCTCCATTTACCGATGATGCTCTTTTCATGGAACATTTCGGAAAATCCAATTTTTGGTAAATTTCGTTTAGAAGCATATAAAATTTTCTAATGCAAATAATACTGTGATTTTATGTAATAATTAATAAATTTATTTAATAACTTTACATTAAAATCATTTTGTAAAAATTTTTATATAATTATTTTATATAATTTATAATCATTATTTGATTGTATATGCAGTAGTTTTTTATAAATAATATATTTTAACAATTGCAGGTGTCAAACAGCATTTTATAGTGTGGATCTAACAAGCCTGCACCAAGCTGCTTTGCAAGAATATTTTCGACAGCCAATTGTTGTAAGAAATTTTTGTGTATCTTTTTAAAGCTTCTATTAAGCTTCTCTTCTATTTTAATTTTTGTTGTTGTTATTATTTTTATTATTATTATCATTATCCTGATATTAGTTTTAAAAATAAGTAGATTTCCTATTGTTATGTGACAACAACAATTATGCTGAAAAAGCGATTCCGTTTAAAATAATTAAGTTTAATCTTTCTTTTTTTTACATGTCGTTAATTCCAAATTATTTATTTATTTTTATTTTTGTTTATATACATATATAGATAGATATAGATAAAGATGTATCTATGTGTGTAACTATATACATACATACATATATATATATATATATATATATATATATATATATATATATATATATATATATATATATATATATATATATATATATATATATATATATATATATTTCTTGTGCAATGCAATAGCAATAAATGTAAACATATTTTAAAGAAAAACACAATATTTTTTAATCTTGACATGTTTCGTAGTTAACATACTACATTTTCAAAAGATAAAATTACAATTTAAAACTCTGGATATAAATATAAAATCAAAATTTGAAGACATAACAGAGAAATATTAACAGACAAATAGAATTGTTACAAACCAATAAAAGTTATAATACAAATTATAATACTGTAAATAGCAAAGAAATAAAAATAAAATTATAAGTAAATTAAAAAAAAACGAGATAGACAAATTTATATTATAATGAACAGTTTGTTTATTTTAAGATGGGTTTTCCCATTTAATATGGAGTGCTTTAATTTTCAATTTTTTTTTGTTAGAAGCAGTATCCAAAATTTTAGAACAATTATAGTTAGATGCTTATAATATAATATATTTAATATATATAATATATTTTACTAAATCTAATAATAATCTTAAAATATATTTTACTAAATCTAAAGTTAATAAAATCAGTAAAAAATATTGTAAAGATGTTATAATTAATTTAATTTTCACTACCAACAAATTACAAAACAGTTTATGTATAAATCCATTTCCTGAGCCGCTCAAATCCATTGTTGTTTACAAATTTTCTTGTGCTGGATGTAATGCCAGTTATATTGGAGAACCCTCCAGACAATTAACAACAAGGATTCATGAGCATCTTACAAGTGACAGATAATCTAATGTTTATTTTTATTTTTTTGCTATTTATGGTATTATAATTTGTATTATAATTTTTATTGGTTTGTAACAATTCTATTTGTCTGTTATTATTTCTCTGTAATGTCTTCAAATTTTGATTTTATATTTATATCCAGAGTTTTAAATTGTAATTTTATCTTTTGAAAATGTAGTATGTTAGCTACGAAACATGACAAAATTAAAAAATATCGTGTTTTTCTTTAAAGTATATATATTTAAAAAAAAGTTTTTTATCGCATGCAAAACAAATAATAGTTATTAACGATATTAACTCAAGTTATGTAAAATATTACAAGATATTTTTACAAACACTAGTAGACCAAAAAATAACAATATTGGCTGTAAAAGATTCATTTCTATTTACCCTATAAGCTTAACCTGTGAGGCCCCAGTGTCCTCACGTAAGGACAGGAGAGAAATATTTTTTTACCTACTTAAAAATTAGGGGATATTTTATTTGTTTTCATTGGCAGCCTGGTGACATACCCCTGATGTATTTTACCAGATAAGAGATCAGTCTAACTCGACTCCAGTTACAATTGGTTCATTAGTTAAAAGAGATTTATCAGTGCTTTCTGCAAGATTGTGTTTACCAGCAAGAAGACGACTTCCTTTGAAGTAAGTAACTCAATACTCCATTTTCATATTTTGCAGTTTTATACTAATACTCTATTGTTTTTTTATGTTCTTTTTTTTAAATTTTTACAAAAAAATTCTGCTCTAAAGTGTGTGTCCTCAAATAAGGACACTGGTACTACAGGTTATAAAATATAATAAAGTACATCATATTTTATAAGTATTTTTTATTTTTATTTCAGACTTTGATATGTCTTTGAAAAGAAATAAAGTTTTTGTAACATTGGAAGAAGCAACAAGTTATTTGTTTTCTGAGGAATGTGAAGCAGATATCCTTGCTCTTCCATCATACGTAGATGAACTTACAGATGACAAAAAGTTTGATGAATACACAGAAGGCTTAGATGTAAGTGATGTTCCAGGACAACGTGAGATTCAAATACATAATCAAACTGGAGATGAAAATGAAAGTGAGTCAATTGCAATACCAAAAAAGAAGTCAAAGAAGTTCAATCACATATAGGTAGATTCAAACCCTCAGTAGAGTAGTTTCAGTGATAATTCTGAGAAAAACCTTCTAGACAATCTCAAAAGCGAACTAGTTTTTCAGTTCTTGAAATATTTGAATGTTTTTTTTCTAATGATGTTTATAGTTTGATTGTTGAAGAAATGAGGAGATACGCATCTGAATATAAAAACAAACAGTCAATCCATGTATCAATTGATGATATAAAAACTTTTGTTGGACTTCTGATTTTATCTGGCTATACATTGCCAAGTCAGAAAGATTACTGGTCGGAATATGAAAATAGTTAAAGAGCCATTTAGTAGAAATAAATATTTAGAGTTGAAATCTATAATACACTTTCAAAAAAGCAAATCAAAATAAAGATGATAGAATTTTGGAAATTAGACCTCTGTTTGATAAAATAAATGCTAGTTTTAAAAATGTTATTTTCATTCCTAATTGTCAGTTAATAAAATAGTTGTATGTTATTACGGCAGAAACTTTTTAAATCAATTAATCAGAGGAAAATCCATAAGATTTGGATATAAGTTGTGGGCTATGTGTGGTGCGGATGGGTATTGTTACGATTTTTTATTAGGTGGAAAAGCTTCTTCTAATTTGAGTAATAGTTTGTCATTAGGTAAAAAAGTTGTTCTCAACTGTTTGGAAGGTATAGAGACTCCATCTAATCATAAAATATTTTTTGATAACTTTTTTACCAGCTTTCATATATTGACAATAATGAAGGATAAGGGGTTTTGTGCAAGTGGTACCATCAGAGAAAATAGAACTTGCAAGTGCTCACTATTGTCAGCACTTGCAAGTTCAGCATTTCAAAATGGTTGAAAAAAATCCACAAGGTTATTATGAATTCAAATTCGATAAAAAGAATGAAGTCACAATAATTAGATAAAATAATAATAGAAGTGTAACCCTTGGAATGAATTTTTACTTTATTAGTCCTGAAGTAAAAATCAGAAAATACTGCAAAAAGAAAAAGAAATTTATTTACCTCCCCCAACCATCGTCAATTGATAACTATAATAAGTTTATTGGAGATTTACATGATTGGCTCCTGGAAAAACATTTAATTACAATTAGAGGGGGAAAATGGTGCCTCTTTACTCGTCTTACATCTTATATCTTACAATTACATTTTATTTTATTTTACAATTATGTTTTATTTATAATATCGTTTATGGAAGTAATTCAATTTCAATGAAAGAGTGCAGAAGGCAGTTTGCAGTGCCATATTTGAAACTGGGATCACATCAAAAACATGAAAAAGGAAGGACTGAAAATGTTATCTTTAAGGAGTAAAGTGCTTTCAGATGTAAGGTTTGATGTAAAAAAGTCATTCTATTTTGATAAGTGAAAATCAGAGATGTCAACATAGATTCTGTACAACTAAACCCTGTACATTTTGTAACTAATGCAATGTAACTTTGTGTAATTCTTGTTTCCCTCCATATCACATGAGACCTTGAACATTAACATTCTTATGTACAATAGTTGTGTATTTACTTAATTTTTATGGTTCTATGATGCAAATAAAGGTTGTTTATAATGAATTTTTCATTACTTAAAATATTTTATAAATATTGTCCCAGTGTCCTCAAACGAGTACAGGCTAAAAAAATACTAATACAACAATATATAATAAAATAAATATTATTATTTTGTTAATGTGACTCAAAACAATAGGAAATATCTCAAATAAAATATAAATATGTTGTTTAAAATAAATTGGGACTTAATGGGTTAAGCAATTGATCAAAATTCCTTAAAAATAATTATATAGATATTTTTTTTGTTCTATGTAAATGGCAAACAAAAAAATAAGTGAAACAGTAAGAAAAATCAAAGTAGTTTTATAAAAGCATAGGTGAAATAGTATAATAAAAACGATGAAGCAGCATCAATAGTTCTTTTATGAAAAAATGACCTACTGAATTAGTTAAATTTGCCAAAACTTGGAAAGAGAATATTGATTTATGGAAGAAAAAAAGTTACTTAAATTGCAAAGCCATTTTTATTAAAGAGCTATTTGTGAATCTCTTGAGATTCAAAGTTCAGTGCGGTGTGATGACTTCTTACCACTTAAATTGAAAAAATTTTTATAAATAATACTGGGATTGACCAATCCTTTTTTTTTCTTTTTTTTTTAAATAAATGTTGTCCTTTGTTTCAATATTTTTTGACAAAAATAAAAAAATAACATTTTGTTCATTAGTAATAACTTCAACAGTCAATCAACTCAAGTGAACTGGAGTTCAAATAAAAAACAAATAGGTGGTAGAGAATGGAATCAAGAGTAAGATGATGGTGAAAAAGAGATGCAACCTTAGCAGATGCTTACTTAGCATTCAAGCATATATAGTTTTCATGAGAGGTCAGTAATAACAATAATCATAATAAAGAAGAGGACTCAGTGAGGGTTGTCATTTATCAGAAAAGGAATGTTGACAGTATTGCAATAGCTGGAGTAAATAACTAAGTTTTTTTGGAGTTAAAATTCACAAGCCACTGCAACCCCCCATCTGTTGCAGAAGTGAGATTAAAGAAGAAGAGTGTTGACCTTCAAGGATGAGTTTGATAAAATGCTTAGAAAGAAATGATTTTATAATCCCAAAAACTTTCTGAGATATGAAGAAGACCACCATGCCAATTTTTATCAAAAGCCTAAGATATGTCAAGATCAGTAGCCCTAGCCTCGCCTCCTCTATCTAATCCACGATAAAAAATTTTCAGTATTTACCAAGTCAACCATAGAGTGAGAAGATCAAAGGCCATATTGTTTGTCTGACAGTAAGTTATTTGAATCAAGATCGGGTGTTAAGAGTTTGTTGATCAAAGACTCAAAGACCTTGAAATAACTGGTATAAGACTGATCAAAGGATAGTTGGATGGGTCAGAATGTTCTCTAGACTTTTTTTAAAATTGGCATCACAATGCCATTTTCCAACAAGCAGAAAAACAAGATTCAGTCAAGACGCTAAAGTAAAGTGTTCATTTAAAAAAATTTTAAGCAAATGTCACTGTTTAAGCAAATAAATGTAAAGAAATGTGGCGTTTGTTTTTCAGTTATTTTTTAACAAACATTTGCAAATTCATTGATATTTTGAGCCCTGTATTATTATCATTAGAAGTTGATAAAACATAAACATGATATGAACATATAAAATATGGTATGAACATATAAAACATCATATGAACATATAAAACATCATATGAACATATAAAACATATAAAAATATGATATGAACATATAAAACATCATATGAACATATAAGACATGGTATGAACACATAAAACATGGTATGAACATATAAAACAAGGTATGAACATATAAAACATGGTATGAACACATAAAACATGGTATGAACATATAAAACATGGTATGAACATATAAAGTATGGTATGAACATATAAAACATCATATGAACACATAAAACATGGTATGAACATATAAAACATGGTATGAACATATAAGACATGGTATGAACACATAAAACATAGTATGAACACATAAAACATGGTATAAACACATAAAACATGGTATGAACATATAAAACATGGTATGAACATATAAAACCTAATATGAACATATAAAACATGAAAAAATAATAAAGCAAGAGTAAATATGTATTTTCATAAACCTATTGTTTATATTTTACATCATTATTATTATTTGTATTTCAGTTTTAATTACACAATACTGATTTTTTTTTATAAATTTGGTTAGAAATTCTGGTGTTATTATTCGTAAATACAGGATACATTTGATGTTAGAATTCTAATGGCGAAACCTGTTGTTCATTCCACTAACTTTCTGACTACAAGAGAGGAACAATTGCACAAGTATTTGTTTTTATCTTTTAAATTAATGTGATTCAATTATTCCTAAAATAAAATCACTGTTTACTGTTATATTGTTATGGTACATCTATTTATACATCTGAAAATTTACCAAATTTAGTTTAATCTAAAAAAGGCAAAATACTTTAACTGCAGATATCTTCTGAAACAGGAGTCGTTGCAAGTTAAATAAATTTTTATCTATTATATATTATATTTGACAATGGGCTGTTTTAATAACAGCTTTGCCTGGTTGTTAAATTGTGATGTAACTTTTAGCAAATAGGTATCTACTAAAAAGGGAGAGTCATGGCAAGTTAAACTTATATTTTATATAAGCTTCAAGTATTTTTTTAATTATTTCCAATAAGATAGTTTTCCAATAACCAATAAAAAAAGATATATAGAAAAACTTTACATATTTTCTACTTTAGTTAATTAAAAAATAGTTAAAATAGTTTAAAAATATAATAGTTTTGTAATTACCAAAAAATTACCAAAGTTAATATATATATATATATATATATATAATATATATATATATATATATATATATATATATATATATATATATATATATATATATATATATATATATATATATATATATATATATATATATATATATATATATATATATATATATATGTATATATTAAACACTTCGGTACCTGTTGCACTAACCGCTATTTATCAGCAGTTTAGATATTAGATCCTTTTTTTTTTGATATAATTTTTAAATAAAAAATAATTTGATTTAAAAATATAATTATTTTACTTTTTATTTATTTTTTTTAATTTTTTTTATAAAAGTGTTAGTACCATATGCGACCAGCAAACTCAACTTATCTACTGACATTTATACTTACTGATATTTGTACATAATTTGTACAACATTTGTATATAAGTGGATTTTTTACATTTACAAATAATACATTTGTTTATTATTATATTATATTATTTAGTTGCACTTATTTTGAGTAATTAGCTTGAAAAGTATTGATTAATTGCAATTAGTATAAAAGATTTATGAAATAATTTGTTTTACACTTAGACTTATATAGATGATAGCTGAGTGGTTGAGTATGGTTTCTTCAGTATCAACATCCTAACGTTTCTGTGGTTTCAAATCCACACTTATGTTTAATACATTTTTCAGTTTTTGAATTTTGCCTTGTTTTAAATACAAACCATAACAATTTAAGCAAAAAAGACTTTAAAAATTGTTAAAAATAATTTTTTAAAGTTTTCAAGAATAAGCTTTCTAACTAATTAATAAAAGATTAAAAGAATGTAAACCTGACAAAGTTTTCCTTTCTATCAACGCTTTTAACATCTAAAAAAAGTCAAAACTAAAATAAATTTTGTTGTGAGAAGTCAACATGACAATAATCTCATGATAGAATCATCAAATATTTGCTCATAATAGTCCTTCAAATGGGAGTCTGGTGCCTTAAATGAAAATTTTAAAATGTTATATAAAACATTTAAACAAATAAACATTTAAACAAATAGGCTTATAAAAATTTAAGGAGTAAAAAAGAACTAATAACTAAAATTAAAAATAATAAATTGTTAATAACTTGTTGTAAAAAATAAAGTGTCGTTGCCAAAGAACTTAACAAAGCTTTTAAAAACCACTTTGTATGGAAAAAACAAATGTATAAATCCATACCAGTTGTTTCTTACTTATATTTGTCAGTCAGATTTGCGATTTCATCTATTTAAATATACAATTGAGAAGAAAAAAAAGTATAAACCTTTTCCCACAAATCTTTAATGGTGAACTGGTCTTATAAGTGAAAAGTGAAATATGAAATTATTTGAAGTTAAGTAAGTTCAACTTTCTCATTCTTTTCTTATATTTCCATCCTGAATAGTTTTTGGTATATTTTAAAATTTGTTATAATTTTTACTTTAAAAAAATTAGAATTAACAGAAATAAAATGAATAAAAGTAAGAATTTCGTTTTTTTGAAGGTCACATTATTGCAAAACTGAACAGCAGCTAATCTATGATTATATATCCATGCTCCAGGTAGTAAGTGACTGGGGCCCTGGCTAAAAACAGAGGTTTTTGCAAATCCGGCCCCAGATAAACAAACACAATTTGCAAGGGTTACTAGCCGGGGCTGGATTTTTGTTGTTGCTGCTGTTTTTTTTTATTTTGTTCAAGTTAAAATTTGTTATGAAAGTTTAAGAAAATATAAGAAAAAGTCACAAAAATAATATATACAAATATAATATAATTCATAAATATTTACAATGACAAATAAGAAAGAACATGATAGATATATGGTGAAAGAAAGATGGATATATGGTGTCTTTAAAAGATAGGAAAAGAAGCAATGATCTTAGAGAGAGTATGAGAGTAGTAATTATATTTATAGTGTGTGTCAGAGAAGATGATGATGATGCCGCTGATTAAGATGATAGTGATGATCATTATCATCATCATAATCATCATCATCAACTGTATGCTTGATGATGATAATGATGATGATGATGATGATGATGATGATGATGATGATGATGATGATGATGATGATGATGATGATGATGATGATGATGATGATGATGATGATGATGATGACGATGACGATGATATATATACCTTTATATAAAATATATCATGAATTTTAAATAACAATAATATATTTATAAGGAATATCGATAGTGATGCAGTCCCGGTCACAAACCTGGCCCCGGCTATGTTTTATCAAACCGAGCCCCGGCCCCGGTCAAATATCAAGCCCGGTCGCTTACTAGCTCCAGGTGGTATTGTTATTTTTTTCAGTTCCTTCGTTTTAAAATCTATACTGCTTCAGTTTTGTTTTAGAATTTCAAATTATTTCTTTTCTGGACCAAAAGTTTTGCTGCTTGGGTAAATATTCCAGAAATGGGCTGAGTGACACTCAATTACATAATGCCTCCATTCAATCAACATTGAACTTGTTGAATTAATCTCATGCAAATACAGTCAATGTGTAACAGAGATATTTAACCTTATCTTTTTATCCAAAAAACTCTATCAGTTCCTCAATATCTTGCTTTTGATTACCCCTCAACTACAATATATCGGAGGATTGCCAAGTAGTTCTGTTTTCTCGTTAATTCTTACCAAAACTGCAGTTCCATCTTTATTAAACTGTTAATTCATTAATTATTTTTCTTAATTAATTTCGTTAATTCATTAATTATTTTTCCATCTATGTGGTTAATAACATGTACCAAGCCTTCCAAGGAAACGCATGCGGTTTTTTGTTCTGTATGACCACACACAAGTATTTTATTTTAGACAACTTGGTCATGGCAGTTTGCAAGTTTTATAATATTATTCATTGGGGAAAAATTTTCAAAAAAGAAAAAGTTTCAAAAGCAAAAAAAGCAAAACTAACAAAATAGGAAACAAAAAGAAATTTAAATAGGCGAGAAAAAAAACTGTTTTTATTCTTGTTTCTTTAGAGTGGTTGTTATTTTCAGCAACAAAATAAGATAAGGCGAAGTAACAAAATAAGATAAGGCGAAGCAAAAAAAAAACGGTTTTAAGTCTACATTAAAAAGAATGATTTTCCTTTATTTAAATTTTTTTTTAAAAGAGGAAATTGAAAATATAAATTGCAATGTGTTTGCAAATATGTTTGTAAAATTTTATTGTAACAACAGGGTTCGTACTGTACCTGGAAAACCTGGAAAATTAATTAATTTTGACTATAGTCATGGAAAACCTGGAAAAGTCAGGGAAATTTTTTTTTTTTTTTTTTAGATAGTCACAGAAAAGTCAGGGAATTCTGATTGAGAAGTTACTCGGTTTAAAATTAAACTATTATGTTTTTGTTGATGCTACCCATTTATTTTTTCTGAAACTTATATTTTTCTTTGTGTTCATTCTTAGTCATCCTTAATAATAAGATTCATATTAACATGTATAATAAGATCCATACTAATATCCAACTTAACTAATAGCTAAGTTTTATAAGTTTTGTGATTCAAAGCATGTACAATATTAGCATTTCCATTACAGTAGATAGTAATTTTAAACATTTTATAAAAACCATTGTTGAAAATGGTCAGGGAAATTCATCTGCTTTTTCAAAAAACTCAGGGAATTTCATATAAATATTTGGCTACGAACCCTGTAACAAGTATATATTGTTTTTTTATAAAAATGCCTATGTAATAAATGCGCATACTTCTATGTATAACTTTTTGTATTATATAATTGTATTTATTTTCTCCTAATTATATGCACGTTTAGTTTATTTGGATGAGGCGTAAACTTCATAAACGCATGTCTGTGTTTCAAGATTAACCTCTTCCTAAATTTTTTAGTTTTTTTACACGAGCAGAGCCGAATGTTAAAAAGAAACGTGTCTCTGTTAAAATATTAGAGATAAAAAATGTACAGGAAAAGAAAGGTAATATAAAACAATTAAGGCTATGTGTAGACGCTATGACCTAATTGAAGCTTAAAAACTATGTATGTGTGTGTGTGCCTTAGAAAATACACTGAAAAGCTTAAATGGTATAAGAAATCTGAATGTGATGAGATGTGTATCATTCAGAAACACAGAACAAAAAAATTATAAAGAAGAAAAGATAATTGTTTACAAAGCAAATGTATGATCAGCGGTATTTAAAAGGAAAACAAAAAAAATATGTTGACAGTTGAGCGATTTAAACCATGGACATTCCGTGTATGACGATAACTCCTTATCCAAATGAGCTAACAGTGCGCATACTTAAAATAAAATAGATATATTTATATAATACAAAAAGTTATATAAGTATACGCGTGCATTACATAGAGGTTTTCTTGTAGGGACAATATATACTTTTTACATTAAAATTATACAAATATATTTTACAAACAGGTGGCAGTTTATATTTTCGCTTTTTTTTTTATAAAAAAAAAAAGTTTTGGAAAATCATTCTTTTTAATGTTAAAAACTTTTTTTTTTTTTTTTTTTTTTTTTTTTTTTTTTTTTTTTTTTTTTTTTTTTTTTTTGCTTTGACCTACTGAATTTTGTTGCTGAAAATAAAAACAGTACACAAATTATTTAAATTATTATTTTCTAATTAAGTTTATTTTAATTTCCTATTTTGTTAGTTTTCCCTTCTTTGTTTTTAAAACTTTTTTCAGCAACACATATAGTAAAACTTGCAAATGACCATGACCTGTTGTCTAAAATATAATACTCATGGGTGGACATACAAGACAAAAAACACATGCGTTACCTGGGAAGGCTTGTGTACTAATTAATGCTGTATGTTGGTAGGGTGTTATACTCTCTTCCACTGCTGTTGACTATTGACTGAAGAATATTTTCAGAATGAAAAACAGAACTTTGAAAATTAGGATCCCCGTAAAAAATCTAGTATCATAGTCAATATCTGTTCCATCAAATATCTGTTTCCTTGCCTAATCTGTCACTTGTGTAACTAGAAGAGCTTAGATCTAAATCATTCTTATATAATTCTGCTGATAAATTTTATTTATCTGCATATAGGTGTGCTTCTTATATTTTTTTCTACAGAATATCTTTATATCTTCCTCCTTTTCTTTTAAAATGTTGGTCTTTTAAGAATGCAATATCTTCTTTCTTGTGTTTCATTTTTCTCATTTTATCTTTTGATATTTTTCCTCAAACATAACATGAGGGCATACTCCAATCCAAAATACTTTATTAAGTTGCTTTTCAAATAAATGTCTTTTTTTTATTTTAGAAGAATTTGATCTGTATCTTTAAACTTTTAATTTCATCCGCTTCTTTAACAGTTTCTCAATTTTAATCCTGTAAACATATTATTTAATAGTATAAATAGTATAAAAGTTTATGGACTAAATGATTTAACTCTCTCTTTAAAAATGACTCTTTAAAATTCTTTTGAAATTCTTTGTCGACTTTTTGAAAAAAATACCTTAGCTTTTGTATTGTAAGCACTTTAAATCCACTAAGTATCCAAGGAACCATTAGTTTGGACAATATGCAGCATTGAGACTGATCAACTGTTTAATTGTGTATAAAAGAAAAAAAATTTGTTATTACAATCTGAGAATTTTGTTTTTTCTTTGCTTTTTAATTTTTGTAGAAATCTCACAAGTGGTTTGAATTATTTTTAGTTAACTGTATCTAAAAAGTTAAAATTGGTAACTCGTATTCCATGAACCAAAATGTCAAATATGGAGCACCACAAGTAGGGCTTGGCAACCGGTGTTAACTGTTGTTTTTTTTTTGGTTTTCTCGAAACTGAAAACCGTACATTGATAAAAGTTAATGTTTTATAATTAATGAAAAAAGTTCAATTTTTTGTTTTGGCTTTAGTATGAAAAATTTTCCTTAGTTTACAGGTCTAATAAAGTCAGTATATTCTGTAGATTACATTGGATTTATACAGCAATAATAAAAATATGCTTTTATAATTAAAAAAACAGGTTAGCTGGTTTTACAACTTGAAAATGCCAAAAACCAGTTTTTAATTTTCTCCGGTTTTTACCAAGCCCTAACCATAAGATCCAAATTGTAAGGTCATGGATCCAAAACTCATTAATATCTATGAAACCACTATACAAATATCTGAACATAATCAATTTTTAAATTTTTTGGATATTCAGATGGTCATTGAACTTTGAAAGCATTCCTTCCTTAATGTAATGAAACTAGTCCTGGATATACCAAAATGTCTTGGATCTTAATAGATAACTAAGTCATTCTTATGTATTAACCAATCGAAAACAAAAATATTTATTATCACCTAGCATTCAAAAAGATATTATTATTAAAGATACTTTTGTTAACAAGGAATGCATTAGATTTGTTGCAAAAAGTTTATGTGTAATACTTGAAAATGAGTTATCTTTAAAAACACAAATAATTAAGATTGTTAAAAACTGCTACAATATAATGAGCAAAATTTCCAAAATAAAACAATTCTTCTTATTATTATGCGCACCATATTTACAAATATTTTCACAGATTATTCCAACTCTCCTCTATTTTGGAATTGAAAGGACACATTATCTCACTATGGTCCTAAACTTTGGAATATACTTCTAAATATCATCCATGACAAAAAAATATACAACTATTTAAAAGAAAAAACTATAATCTTGAACACTCAAAATCTTACAAATGTAGTAATTTGTTGCGCAGCTGAGCAAGTGTTTTACCAGCGTTTCCATTATTCTGTCAAAACACAGTAGGGTCATTCCATTTAAGATTGTCATATTTCAAAAATATTTAAACTGAATATTAGAAATAGATTTTTGTTTAATTAAATTTTTAAATGTTTAAAAAAATTGTTAAATGTTAAAAAAAAATAGAAATAGATTTTTATTTAATTAAATTAACAGATACATAAGGGTTAAAAAAATATCTTCACTTTGTCATTTATTTTTATGCATGTGTAGGATATATTCCAAATTCGGTAGCTATTTTTAATATTTTAGCATATATATTTGATGTTTAAATGTGTCGTTTCAATGTTTAAATCCATCGTTTAGATGTTCAAATGTGTCAAGGAAGAAGATTTAATTCAAAAAATCTTAATTAAAACACATATTATTAAGAGTAATTTAAATAATTGATATAACTGTGTATTTAAAGGTTATAAACTAATTTAAAAAATAACTTATTTGACATATTCTACATAAAAACACAAAAAACATAAATATTAAAACAATGCCCAAATAAAAAAAAAAGGAGCTTGCTTAATTATGACAGTATAAATACAGAGATCTTCAAAAAGCTCTATCATTCAAGTTCGTCAGAAGCTCGTGCTGTGAACCGCGTTGAATTGGCTTTAGTAAAGTCGCAACAAAAAGAAGATTATATAATTAAGCAGTTAGCAATAGAAATAAACATCTCTTTGCCAAATTTATCAAAGATAAAAAAACGCATCCTAGTGTATTCGATTGTGTACTAGAGTTTTACAGCTGCAAAGATATATCTCGATGGACTCCAGGTATGAAAGACTTTATAAAAATTGGTGGTGAAAAATTTTTTAAATGTTATTTGTTACTTAAATTAAGGAATTCAATTAAATTAATTTAACAGTTCTATGTTATGCCATATACACAGAAGAATTTGGTATAGAGATAAAATTTTCCAAATTTTGTGCATTTTGTCCTGCTCAAATACTCACATATTCAGAGATGCCTCTTGAAACCTGCTGTTGTCTAATTCATGAAAGTTTTATTAATATATGCAACACTTTATCCTCAAATCTTAATTTTGAACCTTGTGAAAAACACAAACTGGGTAAACAAATGGATTCTTTGCAGCTCTCTCACTCCAGATTGCCTTTTACTATCATGTAGTTTTTGTACTAACTGTCCTAACAACCAAATGCTGCCAACCATTCAAAACGAAGAATGCAATGAAGTCAGTTACATAAATTGGTATAAAGACAAGTTTACAAATTTTCTACCATAGGATTGATCAAACAGTGTTTATATGCAACATATACAAAGTTTTTGAAAATGCTACCTCAATTTCAGATTTACCATTTAGTTAAATGTCACCAAGTGTCTGTTTATTGCCACCAAATAAATAATATTATGGATGGTGAATATTTAATACACTTTGATTTCAGCCAAAACTATTGCTGTATTCATCAAGAACAAGTTCAAAGTGCTTATTGGAAACAATCTCAAATAACAATCTTCACTATTGCTGTTTATGGTAAAGATTTGAAAAATATGGTTGCTTATTTAACAGATAAAAATGATCACAACAAAACATGTGTCAGTGTTTTCCTTGAATTAACTTTAAAGGTATTTTTCTTAAACAGTTCAATTTTTATATCTTTTATTTTTATCTTTGAGGGATGCAAAACATTTGTAATATAATTTTTAAAGGCTTACACAACCAATTCAATTACACAAAGTACCGTTTTGGAGTGATGGTCCGTTTTCTCAATTTAAAAACCGCTTTATGGTAAAATTCCTAAAGTAGTGACTTAATATTCCAACTTTCGAGTGGAATTTTTTTGCTACAGCCCACGGAAAAGGAGCCGTTGATAGGGTAGGAGGAACTTTAAAAAGAATAGTATAGCAGAAGGCTAAAGCAAGACAAATTTCTTTTTTTTAATGGCATTTTATTAGTTTTTAAAATATATAATTTAAAAAAAAAATTTACTATAAGTTATATTTTAAGAAAACATAGTATTTACTGAATAAATTTAAAACTTTATTTAAAAAAATAAGAACAAATGTAAAGTGTACAAGTATTTTTATTTGTTAAATATTTATAAAATAAATAATTTTAAATTAAAAAATAAATTAAAAAATTTTTTGAGTATAAAACGCATTTTAATCAGATTAAATAAGTCTCCATAAATATAAATATTTTAAAAAAATCAAAATTTTATGTTTGCAATAGTTTTAAAATGGTACAAAATGCCCTAAAAATTGCCTCTTTTATCTAAACCCTTCAAGACTTTCAAAAAAAAATATCTTAAAATACTAAATCATAGTCTGGGCCAGCCGCCCAGACTATGATTTTAGTATTTTAGTGACTAAAATGTTTTAAATCACCCCTCTGAATAAACAACATACATTTTTGTACAACAGTAAATCAGAATATCTTTCATTAACTTCATCAAGTAATAAATGAAATTCACAAAGCTTTAATAATTGTAACTATTTTTACAACTTGAAGAGAAATATTTGGCAAAATTAAAATGTTGTTTAATAAGTTAACTAGTACATGGTTTAACATAGTTAGATTAATTTCCATTTCTAATCTAACAATACCGTTTTTTTCACTGATTCTGTTTTATCTTTAAGTATTATATTCAAAAATTAACAGTTTTTAAATAGAATGTTGGCATTTTTATGTGCAAATTTTATTCATGTTCACTGTTTTTGAGCAATTCTATAGAAATAAATAATAATTTTAATAATAAATTAATAAAATAATTTTAAACTCTAAATAACTTTAAATTAAGTTAACTTGAAATTTGCAATTTCAAGTCATTATTTTATCACTTTAAAAAATTTTTTTTGAAAAATATTTTTACTATAATAATGGGTGATGCGTAAGTTATTGGACAAAATAAAAACGTCAATAACTTATTTATAAATCAAAAAAAACTATTATTATATTTTTTTTAAATAAAAAACACCACCATCTGCAATTGATCTCAATTTTGCCTTTCATAAGTGACTGTAAGAAATTTAAATAGATTTCTCGTAGTTTTAATTTAATTCGATCAAAACTTGCTCTGTTAAAGCTTGCCAATCTCCCTCGTAAACTTTCTGTGCCAAATGTCCCCAAAGGTTTTCAATTGGTTGTGCTTGAGGCCCTTTTAGGGGATTAAATTCTTTCTCAACGTAATAGACATGTTGGTCCATCCAAATTGAAGAATCTTTAAATAATGAGAACTTGCTAAATCTGGCCAAAATAAATAGTAAAAGTCTCCATGTACTTGTGAATGAATAGAAGAAAACATCTTTCTAAACATTCATCAATATAGATCGATGAATTAATTGCTGCAGCCTTGGAAGTGTTAAACAATGGCTTGGGCATACCACGGTCAGATAAGGCTATCTACACAATAATTTTTTTGAAAATTTCTCCTTTCCTATAAAACACTTTCTGTTTTTTTGTTGTTTGTTTAGTATCCTGAATTTTTGGCCGTGTTGTCCCCTGTAAAACAAAAGTATTTTTTGTCATCAAACATGTGTGTGTGTGTGTGTGTGTGTGTGTGTGTGTGTGTGTATATATATATATATATATATATATATATATATATATATATATATATATATATATATATATATATATAAAAATTAGTAAAAACACTTATCTAATTTTTTGCTTTAACGACTTGTTTTATCATTATTAGGTTCATCAGGAAGAATATCTAAACATTAAAAAATTCAAATTATTGAAAAAGTTTTTTTTTTCACAAGAAGTTGGGAATTGTTATACTTAATTATATAATAACTCTAGTTATTTTATAACCAAGAAGTTGCATCAACTATATTAAAGTTAAAAAAATCATTATGAAAATACTTTTTTAGAATAATTTAGTATAACTATAGTTTTGGTCACTTTTTTTAATAATTTTTTGATAGGTACTTATTTTCGTATTTGCATTTAAAAATTAGTTCAGACTTTTTGTTTAGTAATTTTTCTTGATCCAAGTGAGTAATAATTACAAATTTTTCTTGTAAACATAGTATACATTTTTCTGAAATGTTATTATAGGCAGGCACAGTTTATAGAATAGACCAGTTTAGTTAAAAAAATATTTTTTTACTTGAAGTTGAAAAATATATTTTGACAGCATTGTCTCTTTTGAGTATTTTTTATATTTAAAAGATTGTGGTTGGTATAACATTTTTTCTTCTCGCCCTTGGTGAAGCCAATATATTGTTTATCAGGGTTATTTTGTTAGGAAACAATGTATTTGTAAATAATATTTTTTGATAAGCATTTGCCATTCCTAGGGCATCAATTTTTTGTTTGCAATTACATGTTTCAGTATTTTTTTTTCTTTAAGAAATTCATTTTTATTATTCAATGCATAATTGTAGCCTTTAATGATTCTTTGAATAGTTTTTGTGCAGCTATACCTTACTTTAATAGAATTTCTGTTAAAAATTTTGTGCGATTTATAAGGGGAGGAGGGGGTAAATGTTTTCCTATTAATTTTAAAAACGCTTTTACAATATTTGTGGAAACATTTTTCTAAAATTTCTGCTCTAATTGAAGGTTAAAAATCATTAATATTAAATTGTATAAATGTGCATTCATTTTTATTACTAACTTTAGAAAACCAATTTGCAATATCAGGGAAATTTTTCCACTGCTGAAAATTTTTTTTTTTTAAATAATATTGTTTATTTTGTCTAATTTAATTTTACTAATGTGCCCTAGTTCACTTTTTGAAGGAACTAGTAGTAGTAGTAGTAGTAGTAGTAGTAGTAGTAGTAGTAGTAGTAGTAGTAGTAGTAGTAGTAGTAGTAGTAGTATATTATATAAAAATCGTTTTTTATTTTTCAATTTATAGAATTCATATACCTTTACATTACACGATGCTCATGACTGGCACTTTACATGGTCTTGCTTTTTGGTTTGATGTTGCTTTTCTTGGTCAGACGTAAGTTCAATTATACTGGATAGTTTAAGTTTTGTCTTTTAAAACTTTGATTTTTTTATATGAATAATTTAACATAAACTACAATCAAATTATTACAGCAATGATCTATTATTGATCTAAAAATATATTTTACTAAGTATTCAGGGGAGACAAGGTTTTTATTTTGAAATTTTTTTTATTTTATGTTTTTACTTACATAAGAATTACTTTTACTTTTTTATTTAAATGATAATCAATAATTTAATTTTTAATTGATTTTCACTAAAATTTATTCAAGTTTTAATTTTTAATGTTAAACAACTATTTTTTATAATATTCTCCATTTTGTTGTATTCTTTTTTTTTTTTGGTTTTATTTAAGTTTTAATTATGTTTTTATATTTAAGTTCTTGTTTTTCAAATGCATAATTATATATTCTTGATAATTATATTTATTCAACCATATATTATTAAATTTACGCTAATAAAACTATAAACTTTTATTATTAAATTATTTTATTATCATTTATTTACAAAAGAAAATTTAGACAAACCTGCAGAACTTATCTAAATCAAAAAAAAAATTTTGTTTTCCTGTGTTAACTTATACACATTGATTTGCTCCTCAGTAATATTTATTTAAATTTTTTTTTTTTTTTTTTTTTTGCGCTATGAAAATCCACTCATCGCTCCAATATATCTCAGTTATTATGTAAATTTACTATTTCAAATTACTAATCGTTTATAAAAATAAAATACAAGTGCTTGCAAAAACCTGAGCTGTGATGCCAAATGATAATATTGATATCAGTACCAAAGTATACCAGCATAATTGATACTTTCGATACCAGTATCGCGTGATGTCGATATGGGTTCTGTAAAGCATTACACCGGTATCAAACGACACTAACATAATCGATACTTTTGATACCAATATCACATGATCTCAATATCGATACTGTAACCAAGAGTGGATTATCTTGTGTTTAGTTTTTTTAACCTTTTATTTTTTTATCTGTTTTTTTAACTTTTTATTTTTTATTTCATTAACTATTGATGTAATCTGTAATTTTGTTTTCCAACTTTTCCTAAATTTTTTTTTTATATACAATTTATTTTAGGTAACACTCCATTGATTTTTTTGTTGTTGTTTTTAGCATGACTATAAAAATTTATTTATAAAAGTATGTTTCTTTTATTTTTAAACAAAACTATCTAAACTAACAATCACTAAATAAACAAGGCTTTACTTATACTTTATACTTTACTTATACTTTTTTTATAATTACTTATACTTTTGATAAAATCTCTAAGCAAGATTCTAATGCCTGGAAAATGTTGAGAGTAACTTTGAAACAAAAGAAACATTAAAAACAAGTAATTCTCATTTTGTTAATAAAATATTCTTTTGCGTCACGCATTTGTTAACTATGAAAAAACCAGAGACCTAGTCACGCTTTCTTAATATTATTGAATTTGCTTGTTGTTGTAAACAAGTTAGGATGCATATTTTGTCTGCGCCAGCAAATGCAACTTCTAAGAGAATCAAGTTTATTCGCTTAGAATCAAGTTGATTCGCTTAGAATCAAGTTGATTCGCTTAGAATCAAGTTGATTCGCTTAGAATCAAGTTGATTCGCTTAGAATCAAGTTGATTCGCTTAGAATCAAGTTGATTCGCTTAGAATCAAGTTGATTCGCTTAGAATCAAGTTGATTCGCTTAGAATCAAGTTGATTCGCTTAGAATCAAGTTGATTCGCTTAGAATCAAGTTGATTCGCTTAGAATCAAGTTGATTCGCTTAGAATCAAGTTGATTCGCTTAGAATCAAGTTGATTTGCTTAGAATCAGCTTGATTCTCTTGGAATGAGCTTGATTATCTTGGAATGAGCTTGATTATCTTGGAATGAGCTTGATTCTCTTGGAATGAGCTTGATTCTCTTGGAATGAGCTTGATTCTCTTAGATTCTAAGAGAATCAAGTTGATACTACTAATCTGATGCTCGAATCACATTAGAATGGAAAGAAGGGGGAAGATTTTTATTTTTATTTTTTGGAAGGTGAAAAGTAATATTTATATAATTAATATGTAATATAATTATATAATATTAATAATAAGATTGTTTATAATAAGTTTTATTGAAATTTAGAGAAGTATGATAACTGTTCAGCCAGTTCCATAAATGATGGGAATAAAATGGTGGGTATCTGAATTAACTTTTTTAAAAAGCTGTGATTTATTATTTACATAAAACAACTTTTAAACAAATGATAAATCAATAATAAAACAACATTTAAACAAATGAGTTTAAATGTTGTTTTATCATCAAGGGAGTTTAATGATTAATACATAACAAAACAGTAAAGGCCCAAGAACAGAATCCTGTCGGACACTATATTTGATTTTGAGGATTTAAACTCATTAGTTAAAACAAGCTGAGCTCAATTTTGAATTATTGATAAAAACCATTCATTCAAATTGTATGCCATAGTAAAGTAGTTTTAATTTTGTTGTAAGCTATGTTAAAATATTTTAAAGGCGCTACAAGCAAAAAAACCACTATCAATCACACAATGAGTAATTTTATTGATGTTATATATATATATATATATATATATATATATATATATATATATATATATATATATATATATATACAGGCCTTGTTAAGAAGCGTTACGCAGCTTGCATTTTGCTTACAAAAAGGCGATTTGCCTACGTGTTCAGCAGTTTTGCGCTACGCTTTAATAAAATAACTTTAATTACAATGCGGTACTTAAAAAGACGCTAGTGACGCAATATAACTTCTAACGATGCAAAATATATTTGCTGAGTTGAGTTACTTAGAAATGCGTTACGCATTTTCGCTACGCAGCGAAATCTCGTAACAAGGCCTGATATATATATATATATATATATATATATATATATATATATATATATATATATATATATATATAGTTTGTTGCATTTGGGAGTACAGAAGGAAAAAAATGATTCTTATGCCAACAAATAGGTCACTTTTAATTACTTTTGACTTTCATCAAACATTTGCGTGTTGTCAAAAAGTATAAACCATTAATTTAATTACAAATTAATCTTTTTTTACAAAAAGCGCAAATTTAATTGACCAGAATGTTTGTAAAAACATTCTAAATGTTTTTAACAATATAAACAATGTTTTTATTTTTATTTTTTTTAATAAAATGTTTATTTTTATTTTTTTTACTGTAAATCATGCGCGGAGTGTTGCTACATCGACTATCTTATAGCCTGACTCGCAACAAATTGCTGCTACATCGACTGACAAATAGTCTGACTCGCAACGGAGTGCTGCTACATCTACTATCTTTTAGCCTGACTCACAAGGGAGTGCTGCTACATCGACCAAGGGTTTGGTTGGGGCAGGCAGTCTATCGATTAATAAAAAAAAAAAAATTCTGGTCTTGCATTTTAATTTTTACTTTTTGTCAACAAAATATGGAAAAAACTTTCTGACAACATATAAGAGTTCTATATATATATATATATATATATATATATATATTTATATATATATATATATATATTTATATATATATATATACACACACACACACACACACATGTATATATATATATATATATATACACACACGCACATGTATAAGGGTTGTTCATTTCCAACGAGTTTTTGAAAATGATTTTGTTACATGCAAAACAAGATAGATATTAGATAAAAAACAAGTCTGTATTTTTCAAAAATTTCAAATTTCCTCTTGAGCTTGTCATTTTGAAAAATCAGCATTTTCTTTTTTTTTTTTTTTTGGCTCTAAATATAAATAATATTAAAATAATTACTTTTGTGTTATGTTACTTGGTGCATATACTAATTGTTATGAGAAGCACATTTTTTCAAAATTTTCATAAAGATTTGTCATTGTCTAGAGGTCGCTTTATTAAAAATATGGCGAGATAAAAATTTGGTCTTGGGGTAGAGTAAAGTTTTTTTTTGCTAATATTGTTTTTGTGAAGTTTTGACAAAAACAATAAAAACAAATAAAAGCAATTTTTGACATTTTCTGACAATTTTTCATTAAATAAAGATAAAACAACAAGCTCTTTAGTTAAATACCAAAGATGATGGTTAATTAATGAAATAACTGCAAATGCAAAATCTGAATCTTTTTCCTAATACCAGTTGATTGCAACAAAAAATTTAAAGTCAATGACTGAAGCAAACACCAAAATCCTTGAACAGAGAAATTATATTGAATAAAAAGACTAATAACTTACCCATCCAGTAGATATAAACTTATCAAATAAGAGTTCTGTTTTTAGGATGTGTATGTATATATATATAAATATATATATATATATATATATATATATATATATATATATATATATATATATATATATATATATATATATATAGTGTCACATAAATCTTGCATAATGAATTGCACCAGGTTTGTGAACTTTTAATTTTCTGCCCTCTGCCAATTGTCTCCCAAGATAAATAAGGGTTAATTCTATTTACTCAAGATTTCTGGAGTTGAAAGAACTAAGTTAATAGAATTAACAAGAAAAAATTTCCAAAAGAGGACTTGTGGAAATGTTTTCTCGTTGATGCATTGACCCATGTAAAAACTAAATTTGCTTAATTAAATATTTTGGATTTGATGCCAGTAGGCCATTCAAAAAAATATCAACTCCTGAAAATATTGTTTGAAATATTTTTTTAAAAAAGGTTCCTTTGTACTCTTGCTCGTAATGAAGTTTTTTTTTTTTTTAGATTCTTTACCTCCCCAAGGCACAAGGGGCCACTACAATCGAGGTGGCTACTCATTTTTTTGTGTTTTTTATTTTCTAGTTGTTATTTGTGGTGCAACCCTCTCTCAACTCTTTAACTCCGAAACACGAACCTTGCCGAGCAAGTCCGCTGCGCGGAGAAACTAAGTTGAGCGCGGTACTTCCAGGGACGTGGTGGGAGTCAAACTCTGAACCTCTCGCGTACAAAGCAAGCGCTCTTACCAGTACCGCATATGCCTGATGTGCAGCTCGTTATGATGATGATGGCATGCTAGCTTTAAGAGAGTTTTTTTTTAACTCAATTTCAATTAACAATGCAGCTCCTTTTTGAGTACTTGTGTTGCTGGCTGTTGCATCGAAGCATATACCAACAATGTTTTTTTTTTATTTTCCAATCTTGCACAAGTTTCACTATTCGCATCACATTGAATTTTTCCATCTTTAATTAAAGGTATACCAATAAGTTTCGGCTTGCAAATTAAAAGGAAATTAATTTCTTCAAAAACAGCAATAATAACAACAGCTTAGTATATATAAAAATACTTTATTTAATTAAGAAATAAAAATTTAAAGTGCCCATTATGAGAACTGCTACACGTTCTTTATTATGAGCTATGTTAAATCGCAAAACCAAATTACCTTTTTGGGTTTGTTAATCTCCCAGTCAGCTTTAATTGATAGCATTTTTTCCTTGCGTGCATATTGTCATTGGCGATGAACAGTTGATAATGATACAGACATATCGTTAAATTAACCCCACTTTTGTAGATAATAGTGGAATATTGTAATAGTAGTTGTTGGCGAACTGATAAAAGACATTGGTCTGACACAGATGCTGTAATTTCTGATAGTTGCTTTGCTGATACTTTAAGTGATTTGTTAAAGGCATTTTCCTTATCTTTGGGACTAAAGGAGTAAATTCAGTATCACTTTCTTCTTCTTCGTCAACACTATTAAAGGGATTCCAAACTTCCAAGACATGTTGTGCTCATATTAAAGAGAATAATAAAAAAAACATCAAAGCTAACTTTTTTTGATTAAAGTAAAAAAACAAACGCATACCATAAAAAACAAATTTTATTTTTTTTAGTTGAAGCTCGCCTTCTCAGTTGTAAATAGTCTTCATAATATATGCCACAATCTACACTTGATGAGTTTTAGTACATGATATCATTGATTTTTTTTGTTTGTGTACATAATCGATCTTTTAAACAAACAAAAAAAACAATGACGTCATGTATTAAAACTCTTTGAAAAAAAACCTGCTTGACTAAATGATCAAGTCTCTAGATTGTGACATATATTATGAAGACTTTTTGTCCTGCTACAAAACAGAGAAGGCGAGCTTTGACTAAAACAAAAAAGTTTGTTTTTATTGGTGTGTTTATTCTTTTGTTTTAATCAAAAACAATTAGCCCAAACGTTTTTTTTTAAATGATTTTCTTTAATATGAACACAACATGTCTTTGAGGTTTGGGATCCCTTTAAGTAATTCACTGACTTCAACATCACTCAGTTTTAGATCATTGGTTGACTTTTTTGTAAAATCCTTGCTTTATCTTTCTTCTTGCCATTCTCAAAATTTGGAAGTACTTGGATCAATGCTATCGGTCCTGTAATACTTTCTGCTATTCTTCTGATCTTCATGCCCAATCTTCTATCAATTCTTTTCAGTTTGAAAAAGAAATCTTTGTAATGGTCAAATATAAGCACCATTCTAAAGGCAATAAAGAAATTCTCAGCTTCTGACAGAATAATTTTATTAGCAATCCTATATCCAGGTATAGTGTAGACAGACAATATAAATAGACATAAAGGTGTCAATAAATAAAGGTGTTTTTTTTTTAATTAGCAAATTTTCTTTTGCTTTTTTTCTTAAAAACAGGGTTTTATTCTAGGATGAAATGTTTTTCCAAAGTTTTGCTAAAAAAAACTATTAATTTATGGAGATTTTCTTTATTTTGTAGCTTTTTCTTTCCTGATTCACTTAACGCGATTTCTAAGGCTCTGCACTTTTTTGCATCGTGTGCCTCACTTGGTCAATTGAATCTGTTGTTAAATTTTCTTTTATCAATTAATTCCTCTGATTAATTTCTCATGTTAAAGAAAAAATTGAATTTGTACTAAATTTTACCAAAATATTTGTTAGCATTCACTATTTGTTAGCTGGCATATGTTGAGACTATATTTAAATCTTACATTTTCGTGAATCCAGTTAATAATACCTGTCGAGTTTAGTTTTGAAATGTTTAAATTAAATTAATTCTCAACTCTTGTTATGTTAAATTTTTTAGTTATGAGTTTACATTAAACCTATTTAATTTTTTCAAAATTCTATTTCATATTTCATATGAAAATATTGTATAGCATATTGAAGCTAGCTATGAATATATGTATGGTTTGTAAAAACATAATTGTATCTAATATTTCAAATTAAAACCAACATTGAGTTTGCTTTACAAATTGTTTTAGAAATAAATAGAACTTTAGAAATACAATTTTACAAATTCTTTATTTTTAATTTAAGTTTAATTGAATCATAACACTGAGACTTTCCACATTCATTTTAAAAATATGATCACTGTTTACATCAGAGTCGTGCATAACATAAGTGGTTTAAGTGTTTTTTAGCAAATGTGCATAATTATCATAATTTAATTTTTTTTAACCAAGCTTAGGATCATGTTGTAGAATGCATGCAGCTTTAATAAACTAAGGTCTTCGAGTTTTTTTTTTATGATGTTTGAATGTCATCTAGAATAACTATTCTGTTAGGTAAAAAAAAATCTTCTATCCATCTTAAGATATTACCAACAATATTGTAGGATTTTTTTTTTATCATCCTTGCATGTGGCATCTAACTCATTAAACCAAAATCTACAAAATTATTCTAACAAATCTACTGAGTTTTTAGTTTGAATTTTTTAATCTGTAAATTCTATCTGTAAATATATCTAAAACAAATAGGTGAGGCTTTTTTTTAATTTATCATCAATCATGAATAGCTGATTCAATAATCTTACATAGACCTTATAATAAATGTATGAGTGTTTATTAAGTACATCTCTCTGGTTTCTATATAGTAAACGACCGGGGCCCTGGCTTAAAATGAGACTATTGCAAATCCAGCCCCGGCAAAATTGTAAGATTTAGCAGGGGTTGATAGCCAGGGCTAGAAATAAATTTATAATTCTTTATATATTATAATTTTATACTTACATTTACTATTTATTAAATTCTGGCATATATTTATGCCAGTATTTAATAAATAGGGACAGATACAGTAAAAGAATGCAACTTGCTTGATCATGATTAGAGAATGATGATCATCATGATCATGATGATTATGTTGATTATAATGATGTTTATAAATGCATATATATACAAAATAAAACATATGATAGTGATGATGACAATGATGATTATGATGATCATGATCATGATGATTATGTTGATTATAATGATGTTTATAAATGCATATATACAAAATAAAACATTTTGAAAAAAGCAATGTACTTTAGGATGTATAAAAGTTTATGCAGCCCTGGTCACAAACTTGGATCCAGCAATATTTTATCAAACCCAACCTGGTCAAATATCAACCCCAGTCATTTACTATTTCTATTATGATCTTTGTTATATTGTTTTCTATATTTTCAGTATTTTGTCTATATTTTATATCAAAATTCATTTTTTTAAATTATTTGGTTATATTTCTATAGTTACTTTTTTTTTTTTTTTTTGTAATATATTTTCCATAGTAATATTTGATTACTTTTTTGCAACAATTCTGTTTTCATATTTTTAAATGTCCAACTTTACATATTTGTTGTTATTGTTTTTATTGTTGCTACAAAAGCAATGAGTTAGATTTATTTAAAACTAATTTGCTTAAAATATTTTCAAAGTTTATTTTTAGAGATTCTCCAAGACATATAGATATTTAAAGGACCACTTATATTGTTCAAAAAAAAATCTTTAATATTATGTCAATCTGGGTTTCATTTTATTTTAAAGATATCTTGAGGAAAAAAAAATTATTAAAAAAACTGTTGAAAAAATGAACTTGATAATAAAAGTTTATTTTTTATAAAAAAAATAAAAGATTTTATAATATAAACCAAAACATTTCAATTTTTTTTATAAAAAGGTAATTATATATCAAATTAAGTTTTCTAAATGTTATAAACCTGTCAAATGTTCAAGGGTCTTAGGCAACCCCTGAAAACAAATTTTAAAAGCTAATTTTCCAGTATTATTATTGATTTAAATTTTTAGAAGCCATGTATATTTATCTACAGCCCCTCATGAGCCTCTCACTCACTGGTACCAGGTAGTTTTATAATACAATTATATATTATATATGAAAGTGTTATTAATAGTTTTCAAGCGTAATAATTGTTTTATAGGTTCGTTGTTTATTTCCTAATCCATTGTTTGTAAGGGCAGGTCAAAAAGTAACAGGAAATGTAATCTTACATGCAAACCAAAAGTAATTTTTTTTTTGTTTTTTTTTGTTTTTTTGTGAATATTTATTTGAATGTTTAAAAATCTCAAATATAAATATTTTTTTTTTATTAACATTATAAAATATGGTTGTAGACAAAGCTATGATGTTGAAATGGAAGTAACTTTAGATGGAACAGGAGTGAGATCTACTAATATTCTTGATTTAAAGAACCCTTTCTTCCGTTACACTGGTGTCCAAACTGCTCCTCCACCAGGTGCAAATTCACAGTCTCCTACAGAAACCTATTGGAATAATGCTGGAGTAGTTTTGAATGGGGGAATTATGAATACATCAACTGCATATGTTGGACAACCATCACATGGATCAGGTATATAACTAGATTTTCTTACACCTGTTATGTTATTTTATAAAAATTTAAGTTTTGAGAAATGAACTCTGATGTTTATTCTGGACCTAGAGTTTTGCTTGGGTTTAAAGTGACAAATTTTAATAATCATTTTTAATTTAAAATATCCCTTAAGTCTTTGTTAAGCAAACATTGTTAAACAAGTGTCTTTTATGTTTCTAAAAAATTATTAAAATTTAAATTGAATAATATAAAAAATTAAATGCCTAATTGTTGTAAATTAATAATTTACATAAATTAAATGGATACTTGTTTTAAATTTATAATTTTAATTAAAGAAGGAAAAAAATGTTATTCTCCTGTTGTTACTCTTACAAAATTTTAAATTTTAGTTTTTAAATTTTAAATTGTTAATTGTTTTCATATTTTTCTTAATTTATTTAATTATTAATTTAAAAAAAAAGTGGTTTTACAAAAAGTTAAATTTTAAATTGCTGTAATTTTATTTTTAATTTTTTTAATTATGTTGGCTGGTGTTTTTTTGGAAAAACTAAGAGATTTTTTTTCATTATTACTTTTTATCATTTTTAACACTAAATAATTTTAAAATTTATTTTAATTGATATTTGTGAAAAGACTTGCTTTCATTCTTCTGTTTAGTATACCATTTTCAGTACTGTCATAAAAAAATTCTTTCTATTTTTTCTGAATCTAAAATACAAATATTTATATTTGGAAAAAGCTGATTACATATATTTGTATTTGCATCTGTATTTGGGAATCTAGAATTAATATATTTGTATTTATTGGTCAGGGTTGTTAGCTGCTGTTTTTTACAATAAGGCAATCGTTGGTAATGATATTTCAATATTATACCATAGTTGGTAATGATAATGATGTTTCAATATCTTCATGATATTGAAACATCATTACCAACTATGGTAGCCAAAAAATATCATCACCATGGTAGCCAAAAAATAAGGCAGTTACAAAATTAAATTGCATTCAAAAAAGTAAGTTGTGAAAAAAGCTAAACTTTATCTCATACTACCCAGTATTTTGGAAAAAATCAGTGTTACACAGTTGTCCTAACTTATTGTTGGTTTATATTTTTTAAATGTTTGGAGGCTAGGGTTTTGCTATAAGATTCGTTGTGTTATTGAGCTATGTCAGGAATATGTTCTGGTAATTTTTTCCAATGATCTGTTTCAATAATAAGTTTAAGTAATTTCATCAAATCTAGTAATTTGTTGTAGTAAATTCTGGTCAGAATCAAGTTTATCATGATCACCCTGCTATTGTTTACATTTAATCCAGTACAGACTGCCCCATTTCCTGCTGCCTTGTAAGATTTGTTTTTCTAGGCAAATGCTAGGAGAACTCATCTCTGACTTTAAATATCTACCTGTCTTGGGGCTCTTTGTTAAAGGTAAAGGCTAGAAATGATGTCTTGATATTAATACATATTATGGCCAGATGTTAACTACATCTGCGTGCTGTCTTGTGAAAAGTCTTCATGACAAAGATTTTGGGGTTAAGCAGAAAATTACTTCAGACTATACTTTTTCAATCTTTTATAAATATTTCCTAAAATTAATAGCTCTATCAATACTCTCACTACTTTTAACAACTATAAGAGTAACATTGACACATCTTTAGAAAATTTTTTTTTTTTCTTGATGTGACAAAATTGTTTTGGTGTGAAATAATTTTATGTGATTACTATTGATATCGCTACAATAAACTGATAGAAAAATTTAATTAGTCATGTAATATTGCTGATAGATAATTGGTTTTGTTGTTAGTGTGCAATTAATAGTGTGTCAAACTATTAGGTTCTACAAAACCATTCCAATGAATTCTCTCAGGGTTGTAATTTTTTGTTGGGCTCCTTTTGATTGGTTTAATTTTTGAAATAATGAGATTTGTTCTTACCATTATTCTACAACATTAGGTGTGGATTTTAACTTTCTGCAAGTGTCAGCTTTTATATTTGTTAACATTTGATGTATTGGTACTTTTTTTATTTAGATTTACTCTTTTAATTTAAGGTTTGCTTTGTTTGATTTCATTTCATTTAATGGTGAAAAATTTATCAGATGTAAGACATTCCGCCAACTTTTGCTTGACTCTTGGCTCATGGGTTGACTTAAGCATTCCTGTCAATGTTACCAATGTTGTTAATATTACCGTAAAATGATGTGACTTTTGCCGAATTTAAAATCTTTTTTTTTTTTTTCAAAATTTAATTTTAAATGATTAATGGTTCAAATCATTATATTTCAACCAATTTAAAGAAAACTTTGTGGGGCACCATCTCTGATTTTCATCAGTGGGGTTTATGTGGTCTGGACTTCCCTTTCCCCCCCCCCCCTACTCACTAAGGTGAGGGGAAGTGGGGAGGAGGTTTGGGGTGGCACCAATCAAATTCAATTAACTTTTAGTAATTTAACTAACTTTTGTTAATTCCCTTTTAAGACCATTACATTGTATATTTGCTGGAAAATCTTGCACACATTTTTGATAGTTATTATGAAAATTTGAATCTTATGGTAAAAGCATGAAAAAATGAATAAAGATCTAATGGCTTTAACTGTATATTCATAAGAAAATGAATTATGTATGTTTCATGCTAGAAAATGAATGCTTATACCTTTGTAAGTTGGTTGCCCTTCTTCCCCCTTTGATTGGTGCCACCCCTCCCTTTAGTGAGTGAGGGGGGAGGGTGGGGAGGGAGGGAGGGGAGGGGTCCAGACCACATAAACACCACTGATTACCTATAATGAAATAGAATTTAAAGAAATAATGGTTTCATTTCGAAATTAATTTAGATATTTAGGTATTAAGTACCTAAATATCTAAATTAATTTAGAGACCTTTATTTGAACCATAATGAAGGTCTCTAAAAAGTTACTGCCCCTTTATTTGTGTCCCTATCTACTATAAAAACCAGATCAAGGAGAGGACAACCAACCATATCTTTTCTTTTATTAAGAAATGACTTATAATTAGTTGCACCTTTTACATAGGCCAGTTGGCAGATTAGAGGGGCACTGGTTTCTAGTAATACATACAACCGTTGATGATTAAAAATTAGGGTGGTTTAAAAATGCTGGCATTTTTGGTGTGGATTTGACAAGTTTATAATGTTTGCATTTTCAGATAATTAGGTCTAATGGTCTTATATGCTGTTAATCTTAGAACAAAACAAAGTGTTAGAAAAATTTACAAGCATTTCAAAATGGCTAAAAATTGGACTTTTTAGGCGAGTGGACATGCTTTTAGATATATTTAAGCTCTAAACTGCAACAAGCTGCCTATATTTTGCCCGTTTATTGCAGACAGCAGTAGCTAATCAGAAAAGCTATCTGTAAAGACTTGTGGATGAACAGAATAATGCTACAGTTAGTTTCATTTTGGCATATTTTAGCAATTTCATGATTTTTTCCAAAGTTGAGGAAGTCATAATTTTTTTCTAATTTATTACAAGTTAATAAAAACCACTTTTTTAAAGAGAGAACTATCCAGAAAATAGTTCTAGAAAAAATGAGACACTGGTTGAAAGTGAGAAAAAAGTTATACAGCTCTAAAGTAGTCTGTTTTGACCATTTGTAAATCGAGGGGGGCCACTGTGTCATGTTTGTAAGGCTATAATTTCCGAACCGTTGTACTTGGAAGTCTGAAATTTCAAATTTAACTTATCTACATGATGCACTTAACAATATGTAAAAATCAGGAAAATCAAAGATGGTGAGCCACAGACCATTGGTTGAAATATAATGATTTGACCCTAATATGTTGATATAAATTGCATTAGGTGTGCATGTCAAAGAAATATATATTTTAAATAAAATATAAAAAAGTTATATCTTTGAGCCTTTTTTTTTTTTAATTTTAAGAGTGAGTCAATGTCACCCCTTTAGTGGTGGTGACTTTGGCCACCTAAAAGGAAATTATAATTATTGATTAATCATTTCATATTTTACATATTCACAGATACAGGGATATTAGGTGATACGTTTTTAAGACAAAAAAATATTTAAATTAGCTTGAAACTAACTTACAAGTTTATTCAAGATATAAATCACAAAGAAATCTTATTAATATTTAAAACTCAAAAAACTATGCATCAATCATCAAACTATCAATGCTAAAGTTATTCAATAGATTATATGTAATTATTTGCTGTTCAAGAGTGGATATCTTGGTTTTTTTCAGTCATTTTTTTGTTTGTCTTATTTGTATTTATAGCTGCTTGCATATTAATTACATCAATTGATGATACACTTTTTCCTGGACAACAGAGACTTTATGTCACTTTTTATTAGGGAGCATATGATCATCACCTCTAGCTTCAACTAAGTGTTGTATGAAAGAATCACTAACAAGAGAACCTATTTCTACAGTGGCATCTTCATTTGTAAATGTTAGGAAGAAGTGCAATAAACTTGGTGTTGTTTTCTTCACACAAAGACAATACATATGTATTTATATGTGACGACAAAGTGTCTCCTATTAGAACATGCTTTTTAGAAGTCTTTTTTAATTCAAGTAACAATAAAGATTCAAACCAGTCTGTGAAACAACTGGAGTCAAACCATCCACTCTTTGAACAGTTATAGCGTGCTCCTTTTGGTCCATTTTCTGTCCAAATTGTCCACATCGAATGTGCTTTGTACATAATATATGGAGAAAAGATATGCCCTTCTGCATTACCACAATATATCAAAGATGTAGCAAACTTTGTTAAATTAATTATCCTCTCAGGATATTTTGATTCTAGCTTATTTATTATTTGTATTTTGATTCTCGCTTATTTATTATTTATTGATTCTCGCTTATTTATTATTCTAGTTTATTACCAGGGTCATTGGTTAAATTAGTTTCGTCGTAATTTCAAATGTTTGATGGAGGAACCCCTGCCGGTTCAGGATTGATGTATCAAAAAGGTTGTATCAAATAATAATAGTAACTTTTTCTGCCCTCTTTTTTTTAATGTTACTTGCAAATCTAACACTTAATTGCTTATTTCTTTTAAGGAATGATTTTACCCATTTAACACCAGGCATATTTCCTGCAAATTGCCTTATAAACATTCCTTTACGGTCTGCATAAGACTTCACAATACTTCGTAAATCATAACAGTGAACTGGGAATCCAAAAGAAGACAGTTATAACATAATTTGCAAAAATTTCTTCTTCAATTTCACTAAATATTGTGCAACCACCTGGTTTTTTATTATGTATACCTTTCAGTTTATTCTTTATTTTCTTTATAAATATGATTATTAATTAATATTTTGTCCTAAAAACAAAAATTGAAAATTAAACCAATAAAATTTTATCTATAGACAACATTTTCTGAAAAACAAACTCAGTTATAACATCACAGCCGACTCAAATATTAACAGCAGTTTCAATCAACACACAATTTTGCACCATATAAATTTAACAATTTTTCTACACTTTAATAAACAAAGAAAAAATTATATCAATTGTTCCGCAAACTACAATTAATCTAGGTAATAAATAAACACAATAACTTTACTTTTGTAATAAACTTAAATTTGGAAGAAGTCACAAAAGTACAAAGTAGTTTTTAAAAGTTAAAACTATTTTTTATAAATTTTTTTATAAAATTTTTAGCAACAAAAAAACTAGAAATTAGTTTAATTTATGCTCAACGTTGTTGTTATTTATACTTACTATTATGCAGATAAAAATAGTTATTTTTGTTTATCAACATCCAGCTGTAGCAAAATAATTTAAAAAATAGTCAACGGCTGATCGCTAAAAACATTTAATCTAATATATGTCAATGGGACATTAATTGAAATGTATTAGTTTATTGTTTAGGTTGCCATGCACTAGCTATGGTTGAGTTCTTTTATAATTTAAAACATGACTATAGTACTTGAAAATATTAAAAATAAAAAACCATCCGCTGATCGCTAAATCATTTCAATTTTTTATAAACATATATTCCCTATGAAGTAACTTTTTATTCACTGAAATTTACCTCTTGCAAAATTTAACAGACCTGTTTGTTCTTTGTAAAACTAGTGCAAGTTTGGCTGTTTCATCTTTGGATTTCAATGTTGATGGCTGTTCTACATTGAGTTACAAAGATTCCAATAGCCACATACTTGGCCTGGACATATACTTATGTTTCAATTCATCAATTTGTTTAATTTAGGTTTAAATTGACTAAACAACTCAAGGCAACTCTTTACTTAAATACTTTTCTTTAAGTTAATGATTGAATTGATTTAGCCATTTCGCCTTATCTATCAGCCAATAGTTGTTATTGGTTACTCTAATGCTTATCAGACTAATTAGATTTGCTCTTTACATACTGGCCTTAAAGCTCAATAATTTTGTCATTCTTAATCTCTTACTCGCATAACTTTGTAACTCGTTTTCCAGACAACCCAAATCACTTATCTTTATTCCTTGATTTTGGTCTCATCTTCAACACAAACATTTAGTCATTTTTTCTTACTCTCCTTTAAGTGGTTCAGATCATCCTATAATTTAACTAAAATTTTCATCTCATACCAGTTCTACTTTAGATTCACCCTATCACCCTGTAATTTTTATTGCTACCACAAAAATGACTTGGATTTCTTTTGTGATTTTATTTGTGATGGGCTTTTGGCTGGCGTCTCTTGTGTCTGCCTAAAATTGCCACCATCATTAGAAAAACCAGCCCTAATTTGACAACAGTATTTCATACATAGACAAGAGATTTATTGAGTTAGAGAATGATTTACTGTTTACTGTTATTTAATGTTTTCCAGATCTCTCTTCAATGCTCTTTAGCTTATTCTTTGGGTTTTACTTTGACTCCAAATATTAAATAGTATGTTCTACAGCATTGTTGGAAGTGACATTTTTTTAAATCAGTTTGAGTGGGAAGAAAACTTTATGAAGTAATCTTTATACATTTATTGATTAGCTTAAGTACTCATTAAAACAGATTTAATGTAATGAATATCGTCATGGTAACACCAAGTCATGAAGCAATGATTTTATTCGTGTAAATATTTATTATTTAGGTACCGGAGGAGCAGCATACACAACTCAAGCTATGGGTAATGTGATGGCTACCGGTGGAAATTATGGAGTGGGGCAAGCTGTTCATATTGGAAGCGATAGATATGCTATATCAAATCAAGTACATCAGTATGATCATACTTCGCGGTATGGATATCTTTCAGGATTATCTGGATAAACATTGATTTTTATAAAATTTTCTGGCAACTAAGTAAAACCAAGCAAAAAAAAGTCATGTTTTTAAATATATATTTTTTTTATTTGGTGGAAAAATAGCTTTTGTGATTTAAATTTTGCTTTGAACAACTTAAGTGAAACCTGTCAAATAGATTCTTAATTTTTTTATTACTTGCAAAATTTTGCAGTTTTAAAACATTTGTTTGTTTTTTTTGATATTTTTGTTGTCATGCATTACTTGAGATTTTTTGCCACATCCTATACTATTATGTTTTTGTTTTTGTTTTCTTTGCTTGTTTGGTTATGTTCGCTAGTATTACGCATTCGAAAAACTTTACATTTGACGCATTCTTTTAGTTTAAAAGTTTCGACATTTCACAATAGACGGAAAGTTTACCCAAGATTTTATATTTGGTATAAATGGTTTTTTAAAATACATTATGAGCCACAAAAATATCTCTAAAATCAAGTTAAATATTAAAAGTTAATCAATTTTTAATATTTAATCACGGAGTAGTTAAAAAGTCAATAAGTCCATAATTTTAAGGCTTTTTTGTTCCCAGGCTACAATCATTGCTGCTTTTTGCTAAGCATCCTTATTTGAAATTATTATAAACTTAAATGTTTGGAGTTTGCTCCATGTCTGGATGTTAGCTGTCTTAATCATAAAAAAAAAGTTGTATTCTGCTCGTATAATTTTCGTATATGCAACTAATTTGTTTATTTTTTTAAATATTAAAAGTTAATCAATTGTCTGAAAAAGTTTTTCAGACAATTGCTTTATTTATTTTTTTTAAATAACGATATTGATTTGAATATGAGATCACAAAATATACGCATTTAAATCAATCATTTATTTTCAAAAATTTTATAAATGAGTTAAGTGGTGAAATGAAAAATTATGTAAAACATGAGTTATAATAAACATAAAGAAAGTGAAAAAAAAACCGAGATTAAAATGTAATAAACTTATATAATTTAGATAAAACAAGAATTGATAAAGAAATCATTTATGAGGAAGATACATAAACTATTGGAAATATTATTTATTTACCTTGAGAAAAAACAAGTCAAGTCTTTTCAGTGATGTTAGTGAAGTGCCACACCTTTCTAATCTTAAGAAAAGAAATCAAGAACACAGAAACGATTTAAGTAGCGATCCTGATTTAAATATGGTTAACCGCCGGTACTTGTGGTAATATTAAATAATAATTAAAAACTTGAAACCAAATTTTGCATTGAAAAAAAAAGCAAGTAACAATTACTTCTCTTGCTTAGTATAAAATTTTTTGTAAATCTGTCGTTATTTTTGACGGTTTGCTCGTCATATTCTTTCGTAGATTATTTTCGAAGATTTGAATCAAACTATGATTTTTAGTGATCTGCTGATAAATATAATAAAAATAACTTTTTCGAAGTTAGTGTCAAATGCCTACAAGTTTGGTATGATTACTTGAAAACAAGATAGACTAATTTGCTGAACAAAGGAAATCAGAAACAAAAGGTTGGTCACAGAAAAGCTGTTATCGATGACCCATTCTCATTTGGTTCATAAATTAAGCTACGCTAAATTTAATAAGCTAAACAAAAAAATCACAAGTTTTTGCTCGCAATCTTTAATTATAGCACTCATTGGACCCTGTTTTGCAATAGGAAACCAACCAATATTTCAAAATAATTAAGAAAAAAAATTTTAAAACTAGACGTAATTATTTGCCATGAAAAAAATAAACGATATGAAAATTAAACGTTTTTATTACGCGTTTACAATGATAAAGCATTACAAACAAATAAAGCTTATTAAAAGTACTCAGGTTTAGTATTGGTTCTTTTTTTCATAATGCAAATATGAAATTAGAATTAAAGGACAATAGAATAAAAAAATTCTCATTAAAAAAAAGATTTTCTTGTGGAGGACAATGTAATTTTTTTTTTTACTTTTTTCTTCGAGTTCAAAGTCTATTTCGCCGTTGCCGTCTATGTCCTCTTCAACTGTTAAATCTGATATTAAATTATTATAAAAAACGCAATCTGTCGCAGAAATTAAGTGCAAATAACTTTTCATATCTTGAAGTTTAGGTTCGGCAACTGGTTTGCCACCATGTTTTTAAATATTTGGGAATAATTCTTCATTTGGCTTTCCCCGTTTTTTAATATTGATTTCCTTACATTTACCAGTACTGTGAACTGTTTTAATGAAAATACTAAAGCGCTCTTTTATCAATTTTAATTGCCGTTTGTGCAGTCAGTTTATTGCTTTGCCAGAACAGGTTTTTTTTTCTATTAACAATCTCTCTTTTTAATTTTTTAGTATTATCAAAATCTTTTTTCATTCTATAAACTACAATAGAGCATTTCATCCTACAATCTTTCATAATTTGGATGACAACTTTAGGAGAAAAGATTTTATTTTTTAATTTTACATTCACCGTCCCCAAAATCGCTGTCGTTTGGTAAAATTAGACACTGGAGTCGGCAAAACTGGATCTATAATTGGCAGTCGGCCAACAAGGACCTTTTCTTTTTTTTTTCCAGGTAAGTTAGTCGGCGAAATATTTTTTTACCAATGCTTTTATTAACTCGTCGTCTCTGTTTGTCTATGAGCACCAAATTTTGCAATCAACTTTTGACTTCATAAACGGAATGCCTGTGGTTTAAGATCCGCATCCTCCTAAACTTTGTTTTTTTACACACGCATACAGCCGAATGTTAATAAAATAAAATAGTAATATCAAAAAAAATTGATTGCAAAATTTGTGATTTAATAACAAAGCATTGGGTTTTAAAAATTCGTTTTGATTTTTACTTGTTTTTGGCTTTAGTCGGCAAAAAACAGATATGTCCCTCCCCTTCTCCCCCATTAAAATCTCTTCGGAACGGCTCTGTAGATCTGTAAGATCTGTAAGGTGTATGTGTGTGACTAATACTAAATGACTATTATTCTTTTTATGATTATTGTAATTATTTTTATTGTTGTCATTTTATTTTTATTATTATCATTATACTCTTATCATTGTATTGTTAGTATTGTTACTACTACCACTCTTATTATTATCATTATTAGTATTTTACTCCTTTAACTTTTAATGTTTGCTTTGTTACAGCTGTGGACAATTATTACTATTAACATTAACAATATATTTAGTAGCATTTATTTACAAGGTTTTTACTTAAGATTAGTACATGTACTATTTGTAAACTTCCGTGAATGTAACAACTATTTCAGAATATATATGAATTGATTGATTGATTGATCATTATTAAAAAACAAAAAAATCATTTTTTCAATTGTAATTTTCTAATTATCGTGAATTACGAATTTCGAGTTTTTTCCATGAAAAAAATAAGTTAACCTCATTAAAAGTCACTTTTCTATAAATCGGTATAAGCTGTTTATTTGTTGTTGTTGTTTTTTTTTTTTTAATTTAGATGTCCCAAGAAGTCCTTATGGTCTTATCACAGAGCACGGCGGATGAGCATTTAATAAGAAGTTCACGCTTCCTTCTTAATCAATGTCGCAAAACTTGCCCAAAGGTGGGGGTTTTAACCGCAGATTCTTTGTTTCTGAGGCAAGTGCGCTACTCTGCCCCACGGCTGCTCTCCCACAGCAACGCTTTTTTCCGTTGTTAGGTAGCTAAAAAGGAACTTATACCACAAAGTACCAGTAGAACTAATAAAAGAAACTACACGTCGATTGTTATTCTAGATCTAGAACTACTTTTTGTTTATCAATTGAGTTTATCAATTTGGTGACATGGTTTTCAACGGATTTTTCAACTATTTTTCAGTATTAAGCACGTTGATTTTATCCTTTTGATATCTTATCATTTTGTTTTAAATATAAATTAAATTAATTGAAAATAAAATAAGCTGTAGTAAGAAATGTAGACTCTTAAGAGGAAATCGTTATCAATCAAAAAACTTTGCAGCTGAAGAAAATTTCTTCAGCTGCAAAATCTAATTTTGAACTAAAATTTAAACGCAGCAAAAAAATTGAACATGTTTTTATTCTGTTCCAGCATTAAATCTTCTTTAGATATTGTAAATAATGATTTTTTAAATACAAATAGTAATTCTGCTCAGCATGAACAGTCCAATGTTCATGCATTCAACACCAACATATTAGATGATACAAATGACTGATACATTTTCATGAACACTAACATATTAGATGATATGACAACTACCATCGGCCACTTTTCAAATACTTTATCATGATGCTAAAAATAAAAAAAGGTTTATCACACCAACTACTTATTTTCTGTGTATCTTAAAAATGTAGGTACGTGACAATCGCGTTTTACAGCTCCAATTTTTATGCTAAAATTCTGTGCCACGTTTTTCAAAGTACGAGTTAGCGTAAAAAGAACACATTTCGTCAGATAGCTTTTTAGAACTTGATATCAACATTGATTATTTTTAAACACTAGATTAGTTAAACCTTATTACTGTTTGGTTTATGATTATATGGACTAACTTTATTACAATAAACTGAGTTTATTGATGTCCTGTTGTAATTTAGGAATGAAATCAAAGTCGAAGATATGCTAGAAACTTTTTATATTCTATTTTTTCACCTAAGTTTTTCATTTATCTATGCACTTGCCAAATTTCAATGAAATTTTTTTAGTAGCAGGCACCCTATTTTTTTTTAATATTGTTGTTTAGGTGCCCCAAGAAGACCTAACGGTTTTGTCACAGAGACCTGACGGTCTTGTCACAGAGCACCGCAGAAGTGCATTTAACCAGGAAGTTTACGTCTCCTTCCTTATGCTTCCTGACGCGAAAATATGTCCAAAGCTCGTTTCGAACCTCGATCTCTTGCTTTTAAAGCAAGCGCTCTAACCACTACGCCACGGCCGCATTTTTGAAACAAATTATTTTTTTGTTATGTCGATTTAGAAGGCAGTGGGGTTACTTAATGATTTTATTTTACATTTTATTTATTTTTATTTTTTGTTTTTTTAATAAGAATTTACATATACGTGATCATAAATATAAACTGATTCGTTTACAATGTATAAAATAAAATATCCTACATAAAATAAGAACGTTTTTCAGTACAAATAATAAATTTAGCACAAATAGTAAATATAAAAAAGTAACGCTGTTAAAAGAACGCGGGAAACTTGCAGAAGACCGTGTGATCTTGTCATCAAGAAACCGCTTTTAGTTGCGATTTTTTTGTATACTTAATTTATTTAAAAACTAGCTGATCTAACCCGTAAAAATACAGGTCTTTGTAAGTCTACTCCACACTGAGCTTTTCCATACTTTTTCCTTTTATATATCCTTATATACTTATAGAAAAAAGTTTTCTAATTGTTAAAATAAAATTCAAAAGTTTTCTCATTTTTATAGATTTTTTATACATGATTGTTCCATATACTGCCTACAAACCCAACATAAGCTTAAGATATTCACACTCACAGACGTTTGTACTCAACGCTATATAAATGGAAGTAAGAAGATCTTAAACTATTAAAAACTATAGACTAATAAACTTTAGACTAAGCGATCGTCCATAAATTACGCAACGCTAAATTTATTTTTAAAAAAGAAGGAGATCTTCAGTTCTTAAAGGTAGCAATTTTCATTAAAGTTAATAAGCTATTTTGATTTTTTATTTAACTTATGACTCTGCGAGGGAAATCTTTGATCTTTTTTGTTTTGTTCATTTGTGAAATTTAGCGTTGCGTAATTTATGGACGACCCTAATCTAAAAGTTAAGCCAAAAAAATGTTGCGCACTCGGTTTAGAATGTTTAACGGGACATGGTAAAATAGCTCTAAATTTCCTAATTATATCAATATCAAATAATTTTAACTTTTAAATTATATTTAAAAGTTAAAATTAAATAATATGTTAAATAAAATAGCTTAAATTACAAATAAAATCAGAATTTTCAATTATATTTTTAATAAAAACATACTTTTTAAACAACCTTACCGTTTTAAAAGAAGTTTAGGTCGCCGCGTGGTAAACTTAAATCTTTTTTTTTAATTTTTGGAATTTAAAATGCAACTTTATAGTTCTTTAGATTTTATATTCTATATATAAACATTTTGTAACTAATTTTCCTTGCACGAACTCAACTTAGTTGTAAAAAAACTTGAAATGTCTAACTAAAATACCTTAAGTAAATAACGCAACAAATCCCTCCATTTTTTAGAATTTTTAGCTTTTTTAAAAATCTTTTCGTTTGTTAAAGTGTATAATATCGTTGCATATGTTTGTAAATAATTTCTATAACACTTTTCATTTTTTTTTTATTCTATAAAATCGAATAAAAATTTTTTGCACAGAAGCTCTGCGCGCTAACCACTCGGCCACGCTGGCACATTGAATTATGAAACTTTAAAAGTATATAATAATTTTTTTTAACGGAAGATCATAATAAAAGAGATCAAAATAAAAGAGAGGTTAACGCAATGCAATTTTCAAGTGAAAGTCAATCTGTAAAACTTGATATATGTTTAAGTATGTTTTAACATTACATAATTTAAAGTTTAAGTACGTTAGATACTTGCATACACATTCGTTCACATATTCTAATATAACAAAGTGTTGCGACTCTTTCTCGCCATTACCTCGATTGTAATGGCTGCCAAGAGTTTTGTGTCAAACATGCTCAAAAGGGCACTACTACTAGGGAAGAGTGTGTATGAAAGAGCCAGGTTTTGAAGGAGCCAATACCATTATTTCTAACTTACTGGCATCCGATCCTAAATGTATTTAACTCTTTGTGTGGCAACACTGGATACCTGTAACCCACAAAAAATGTACAGTTCTATTAAAATAAATAGCGTCGTAAGGGAGCACTAAAGATTTTGAAAATGAAAAGTAATTTTTTGGTGGTTTACTTATTTATTTTTAAGATTAAGCGTAATGTTTTGTTTGATAAAAGAAACATGCAGCATTCTTATGTATATATTTGCCCTTCATTTACACAAAAAATATTAGATTAAAGCTTTTGTCAAAATTGTTTAATTTAAGGTTACGTATTTAACCAAACAATTTTTTGAAAGAGCTGACTGTTTATGCTATGAATAAGCCGACTTTTTTATTTAACTTTTTTTTATACTAAATAATCGTTTTGCGGTTTAACGACTTCATAAATTTTTCGTAATGCTTCATTTGAGCTTGAAGTTGTAAAACATAGCTCCGTTTGAATTAAAAATAATATTTAATGAAATTTTTAAAAGTCAATATGATAAATGATAAAGTCATTTTTTTTTTTTTTAAAGTTTAAATAATTTTTTAAAACTAGTTTTGTATTGTTTGATTCATTTTATTATATTCTATTATGTATTTATTATATTATTATGTATTTTTATTATTATGTTATTTCATTATTCTCATTCTCATTTAATTTTTTGATTTTGAATAATTTCTGAAACTATTATTAAAGCTGTTTTATCATTGATTATCATAGAGTTATAAAACTTTAAGTACAATCTGATTTTTAGAAGTCTATTTAACAGTTTAATATTTTTAAAAGACTTGATAGTGTTCAAAAAAAAGTTACGACTGATAGTCGTTCGAAAAAAGTTACGGCTTTTTCATGGCAGAGTAATTCCATGTCAAAACAACCAGGCCATGTAACCCTATGTCTTTAGATTTTTTTTATATTTTTACCATAGTTAGTACATTATAAAATAAGATAAATCCCAAAATTTCAAGGTCTAACTCCCAACGGTTCGTGAGTAATGGTTGTTTTAATTTTGGCTACTATTATTGTTTTGGTCATTTTCCGCCATTTTTAATTTTACATTTCTCTTTATAAAACCATGCCTTCAAACGTGTGAATTCTAAAAATAAGTGAATTAGTTAATCTCAAGATGAGGAATTTAAATATATAAATAAAAAACTCATTTTATAATTAAAAAGTACCTAAATATCAATTATAAATGTTAAACTAATGGACACCTGCCACTGTAAAATTTTTAGGTGTGCGGTAAATTTTTTTAGCCTAAAATTTCAAATTAGGTCATTGTATGTTTGAAGAACATTGTGTGAAAAAATCATTTATGCCAAATACATAGTTCTGTAAATATTTTACTTTTGTACTAAAAATGTATATATAATTGCAGGGGCGGACCACGATTTTTTGGTGTTTGAGTTAAATAACTTCCAGCTAAGTTCTATACTCCAAACCTTTGAATGTTCATACTTATGTCATTTAAGGATGTTTGCAAAAAATTGCGCTACGAAGAGCCTGGGAACAAAAATACCCTAAAAAGTAGAAATCATCCGCCCAAACGTGAAGGGAATTAATTTTTCCAAACAGAAAAATTACTTACTTAAATAAGACTAAAAATTGTACATATTTTTAAAATTTTGTCAAAAAATCATTTGGTATTAAGAAGGTATAACCATGTAAAGTTTACAACCCCCTCAAAACGAGGGGGGTTATTTAATTAGGTATGATTTCTAAACAAATCATTATTTTTCAATGAAATTTTTTTACCTTAAAGAAATTTCTACCTAGTTTAGGATATTAGAATTCATATTTCAAAAAATTTATTTCCCCCACGTTTTAGTTTTCTAATTTTTAGGGTATTTTTGTTCCCAAGTTCTTTGCGGCGCAAATTTTTGCAAAACATCTTTAAATGACATAAGTATGAACATTCAAAGGTTTGGAATATAGAACTTACCTGGAAGTTATTTAACTCAAACACTAAAAAATCGTGGATCCGCTCCTGAATTAAACGTGCAATTTTTATTTCTTTTCCTAAGAGTAATTCCATTTCAAAACAACCAGGCCATACAACCCTAAATTCTCTGATTTGTTTTTCAATTTTCGCCAAAGTACTTTAGGAAAAAATGTTAATTCCTACCTAAATCTAAATCTAAGTGGTTCTCAAGTTATGAAAGTTTTTTTAATGTATTTTTTATTTTATTTTTAATGTATTTCCTTTTTGTTCTTTGGTTCCTTTTCTTTTCCAATTATCAGTTTAATTACTGAAAAAATAAGTTTAATTGCTGAATTTAGACATATTCATCTAATTTAAATGTTGCAATTAGTTCTACATAAATAATGAAATTAATACTTGTGCATTTTTAAATTTGCAATTATAACATTTTTTAATTCATTATCAAAATGATTTCATGTGATATTGGTAAAGTTTTGAAGTCAGAATGCCATAAAACCTCATATTCTAGAAATAAAGAGATTTTTTTACTACATGACCTAGACACTGATACTCGTCAAAACATTTTATGTAGATCTGAGTCGCGTGCTTGTGAAGAACTATTCAGCATTTGTAATCACCATTTTCACTACTTTGGAAAAAGATTTGAAAAGAAAAATGGCAATTTTTGTAATGTTTATAAAGTGTATAAAAAAAAAATGAAAGGTAATTTGATTTAAAATATTTTTTATGTAATTATATCAAAGAAACCCTTCTTTAATTCTCAAATTGTATTACTTTTCTGAAGGATGTGGAGGACAGTATAAAAATTTTCAAAATCTATGCCATCACTCAGAAGATTTTTTAGCTGAATGGATATTTTTTGCAACCAGTCATGGCAAATATTCTTGTGATGCAATAGGTGATACAGTAAAACGAACAACACCAAAAAAACGTCCAAAGAAAAATCAAATACTAACAATCGATGCAACGTTTGAATTTTGCATTCAAAAAACGCTCACAATAAAGTTCTTTAAAATTGATAAAGGAACTATGGTTAATGTTAGAGCTACATAAAACAAACGATTTGAGAAAGGAAAAACAATACCAGGAAGTCGAGGATTTCACCATTGCATACCAGTTTCGAAAGCATCTATATTATTTAAAAAAACTAGTAACAATATAAATCCAAAATCTATTAATATAACTAAAAAATCAAACTACCAAAATTTAGGTTTAATAAATTTTGAGCTAATGCAGAAATACAAATATTACGCATGTACATATAACTCGTTTTGGTGAATTGCAGTAGTTGAAGAAAAAGATGAAGAATATAATGATATAGAAATAAAGTTTATGCATCCACACGGTCCATCTGAACAGTTTTTCTGGCCGAAAAGGAATAATTTTTGTTGGATACCAATCACCAATGTAATAACATTAATAATATCAGACAAATATGAACTTTCAAAAAAAGATTTTAACAAAATTAATAAGTATATATTTGTAAATCAATAATTTTTAATGGATATATTATAAAAGATTGTATATCAATTCAAGTATGCATCATTTTTATTTATTTTAAATACTACGATAAGCGAAATATGCTATATTTGCTTTTTTTGTAACATTTTTCATGTAATTTTTAAACTATGTATTTGGCAGAAATGATTTTTTCACACAATGTTCTTCAAACATACAATGATCTAATTTGAAATTTTAGGCTTAAAAAATTTACTGCACACCTAAAAATTTTACTGGGGCAGGTGTCCACTATTTTAACATTTATAATTGATATTTAGGTACTTTTTAATTATAAAATGAGTTTTTTATTTATATATTCAAATTCCTCACCTAGAAATTAACTAAGTCACTTATTTTTAGAACTCAAATGTTTATAGACTTGGTTTTATAAGGAGAAATGTAAATTTAAAAATGGCGGAAAATGACCAAAACAATAATAGTAGCCAAAATTAAAACAACGATTACTCACAAACCGTTGGGAGTTAGACCTTGAAATTTTGGGATTTATCTTATTTTATAATGTACTAACTATGGTAAAAATATAAAAAAAATCTAAGGACATAGGGTTGCATTTAAAAAAAAAATTGGTTGTTTTGACGTGGAATTACTCGGCACAGAGGTGGCTCTTTCATTGACACAAAGTTATGAAAGAGCTGTTTTCTTTCTTTTTTTAAAACAGGTGTATGATAGATTATTAGCATTGTTATCCGATTTTTTTAGTTTTATAATATTACCCAATAATGTAATTACTGAATTAAAAAAATAAAAAAAAAAGTTATTACAATTGAGTTTTTTTCACGCCATTTTAAAACTGGCTCTTTCATACACACTCTCCCCTACAATTAAGTTCAGCATTATTATATAGATTTCAGTGTAACAAAGTTATATGGTGGCATTAGAGTCACATATAAAAAGCTATTAGATTTAGATAAACTACTAAAAAAAGAACAATCAAAAAAGCTATGAAGGTTTTAGGTATTATTTCATTAAAATCTATAATATAAACATTTTCTTTATTTCAATATAAAGTTATGACACAATTTTAATGTTTCCTTACTTTAATTGAACTTTTATTTAAAAATTTTTATTGAAAGTTTTAATTTAAAACATTTAAATAAACTTTTATTAAATTTTAATAAAAGGTAAAAAGTTGAAATGTTTTTCTTTATAAAAGTTGTATGTATTATAAATATTATAAATAGTGATCGACCGAAACCGAAATTTAAGCCGAAACCGAAAGTACCGAAATTTCGGTTCAGTAAAGCCGTAGCCAAAACCGAAACCAAAATTTTGGCCGAAATTTGAAAATGAATGTTTAAAATCCCTGAACCTTTTATGATCACCGAATTAAATCAAAAAAAAAATTATTTTACATATATCTAAGCAATCACCATGTAACATAGTTTGATAAAAACTATAATATGTCAAGACATTTCAATTATTAAAGGAAACAATTGAAGTATTTTCTCTGCGAAATACATTTTTTTTTTCATGTTTTCTGGCAAAAGTCTGTTTCTTTCATTTGAAAGAAGTAGCACAAGAAACTTCAGACCTTCTGAAAGTCCGCTAAGTGATTGAAGTTTTGGATTGCGCGATCCACGAGATATTTTCAAATTGCAAGCTCCGTATTTGAAATCACTAACTGTCACGGTTAAATGATTCCATAAACCAGTTTTTTATCAATTATTTTCAATTGTAAAATTTAGCACTGAGAAAATTTTGATGAAACTATTGGTTTGGGTTGCTTTACTTAAATGTTAATTCATTTTAAGAATGATTTGAGAAGAGTAACTTAAAACTATTATGTAACGTGATTTCAATTAAAATTTTTACAATTGTTATAATTAAAAAATGATTTACTAACAAACGATTACAATTAGAAAACCGTCATGATCCCACTCTATATTAAAACTTAAAAAAAATCTATTAAAAGTTTCGGTTCATTTCGGTTGCGGTTTGAACCGAAATTTCGGCCGAAACAGGAAAAGTAAAAAAATTGTTGAAGCAGAAATCGGTTTCGGTTTCGGCCGAAACTTCGGCCGAAGCCGAAAGTTTCCGTTCACTATTTATAAACAAAGGTTTATGTGGTTTTCAATAGGTTATTTGTAAATACATTTTAAATTGAGTTGATCCATTTTAAATGTCATTTAATAACCAAAAGCACTGTTTATTATACGTATAACTTAAACAAATAAAAATTATTTGTTATACTACTTTAGATACTAAAAATTTTCTAATGGCTGAATCAACAACATCAGTTAGTTATTTTATTCAATATCATTATAGTTATATCCTTTTTATTAGGGATCAAAATATATAGTACATGAAAATGTTTATGTTACTTTTTAAAAATAAAGTTTATTTAATTATTGTTTAGATAAAGTTGATCGAGAAAGGATAAATTTAAGTCAGTTATATTCCTGTTAAATGGTTTATTATTTTATTATATAATTTTCTCTTAGTATTTAGTTATAGTTATTTATTGATTTAAAGTTTGTTGTACAATCACATAATATATTAGTAGTTGTATTCTTATATACTTATTTTTTGTTGAGTTTTTTTTTTTATGGCCAATTTAGAACAAACAATCAGTAAGTTTAGTTTGAATTGTTTAGATGTTTATTCATTTAAAAATATTTATGTGCTACATTAGATTTCGATCCAACATGATCCAATTACATGCAAACCTGTTTTGTATAATGGCAGAGAAGAAAAGATTAATAAACGAAAAAATAAATAATTTACCCAATTTCTTACTGTATGGATGATGAAACTGATATTGAGGCTGTTTGCTATTGTATGAAAAGGATCCAATTTGCTGCAGATATTGTCTCTGAAGAGTTACAATGTTATTAATTTGACTCCTCAAAAATTGCAAAAACTTGAAATTAGTTAAAAAAAAAAACTATTTTTTCATTAAAATGTAAACTTTAATCATTTTATAAGTAAATATATGCAGAAATTTAATTTTTGAAAGGTTTGAGTTTATTAGTGGTCTACCACCTACTACCTGACGACTTAAAAGATTTCAAATTGTATGATTCAAGAAAACAAGAAAAAGGAAGCGAATTCCAAAGAACTGTTCGAGGAAAAAAATTTGAATTTTCGGAGGACTTAGGAACAGTCACAGTAAAAGGATAAGACTTAATTGAATGACAAGCAGCACAAGGAGGAATTTTAATAGATGGCACAATAGACGCTAGCTCTTTAGAGCAGCACCCATTGTAGTATTTACAGAAAAGAGAAAGAGAAGCATCATTACGGCGGTGTGACAATGTTTGAAGATTGACTTTAAGTGCAGGTCCAACTATGCTTATAATACGTTTTTACACCTTATCTAAAAGAGAAAGGCTAACATTCAAAGATCCGCTCCAGATATGGCAACAGTATTCAATACAAGGAAGGATTTGAGATTTATAGAGATAGAGAATAGAATTCGGAGTAAGTGGCAAGCACGATAAAGAGATGCAACTTTAGAAGATGGTAATTTTGCACTGGATTTGATATGTGGTTTCCAAGAAAGATCGGAAGTAAGAGTTTATCCTAGAAGGTGAAGGGTAGATGACTCATTGAGTACATAAATATAGGAAGATCTAAATTATTGCGATAATGATTGGCTGAAAAAATTGAGTTTTATCTGAATTAAAGTTCACCAGCCGCTGAAAGTCCCATGCTGTGGCAGAAGTGAGATCCTTTTCAAGCTCAAATGCCCCCTCCAAGCAATCAGAGAGTGTTGGCTTCTTATCACAACAAGAATAAATGGTAGTATCATCAGCAAACAATGCCACCTTAGATGTGAGAATATCTTGAAGATCGTTAATGTAAGTTAAAAAAAAGTATCGGGCCAAGGATAGAACTTTGAGTACAGGATATGAAGAAGAGTTCTTTCCCATCAAGAACAACTTTTATTCTACAATTGGTAAAGAAGAATTCAACAATCTTAAAGATGTTACCTGATGCACCTTAAGAAGAGAGCTTATGGAGAAGACCAGCATGCCAAACTTTATCAAAAGCTTAAGAAATGTCGAGAGCGACAACCTTAGCCTCTCGACATCTATCTAATGCATGATAAAATCTATTAGTTATTACCGTTAACAGATCAGCAGTAGAGCAAGAAAATTGAAATCCATATTGATTACCAGGAAGTAAGTTATTTGATTAATGTTGTGAGGTGAGGTAACGGTAATGTTGTGAGACAAGGTAACGGTCGTTTTTCCTCCATATCAAAAGTTAGAGTTTTGGTTTTCCCATCTTCCTCAGCTGTCCTTAAATCTAGATTCATGTTTTCCCTAGTTTCCTCAGCTTGTCTCTGATGTTTGTCTCTGATGTTTGTCAAAAATTATCAGGTTCTTTTCGTTACCCTCTAAAAGATTGTCTACTTTGTTTTAAATGTGTCACAATTATTACAAGTATCTTTTTGGGAGGGTTTTGTTTTTGAATTAAATTGTTCCAAAAAATAAATTTTTTTGTACGATGAAAATTCTACTGCATTAGCATTACCGGCTATATAAAGATCATACATTAAAGGCAATGTTGTTTTTTCTTGTAGATATTCCTGCTCTACTCTTTTCTGCAGTCTTCTCTTCTCTGCAGTCATGCAACTTATAACAAGGAAATTGGTTTATGTAATTGATGAAACAATTTTTTTGATGTTTTGATATTTTATTGTGTCCACCACCTGTACCAGGTTAATCACACACTTTCTGGTTTCTTGTTTTGTAAAGAGCAGTGTTAATACATTTTGTTGAAACATTCAGGATATTAACAAACATGTCTCTACAAATTTGTATTTTATTAGCAAAATATTGCCTTGAAAACTGTCGTTTTTGAAAGTTTTGCACAAGAGTGTGCAAGGTTCGTCATTTTGACTGTTCTTTAACGCATGTTGCAATAAAACTTTTCTGTAGATTATAGTCGCCCGAATTTTCCTTTGGCTGATTAATATTCTTAATTACTATTACATTTCAATTTTTTATTTTTTTTTATCTTGACCAGGAAATTTTCGTTTTCTACCTTTTTTTGGTCGTCCCGTAATAGGGTACCGTTTTGCTTTTGTTAAATAAATTAAACCTAAGGATTCTGGGATCGAATAGGGACAAACATTTCAAGCCAGGTTACATTGAAAGTTTTTTTTAACTTTGAGATTTCATTTTTGATTACAAGTTAAAAATTTTAAAACAACATTTGATTACACAGAACATGACACGTGGTGGTGTCTCGCATATTTGTAAAAAAACAGCAACAAGATTGCTTAAAAAATTCATTGATTCAATTGAAAGAAAACCATGTTCCATGATAACTGAATGTCATCACGGAATATGATATATGTATAATAAATGACTAGTTTGGTCTGATGACCCCAGCAGCTGATTCGAAGTCACATGTTTTATAACTTGATTGCTTGAAAACAAAATGAAATTTTAATTTGATAAAATTCCTCTGGCAAATCAATTAAAATGATGCTACGCCACAGTCTAAGAGTAACAAATTATTTTAGTAACAAAAAGTATTAGCTGCTACTGATATGATCAATGAAAATTTATAATGTAAAATCCTCGACAAAAAACTCAAAGTTGCTAAAGACTAGCAACCGTGGCGCAGTGGTTAGAGTGCTTGATTTAGAAGCAAGAGATCCAGGGTTCAAAACAAGCTGTAGATATATTTTGCGTCATCGGTAGAGAAGGAGGCGTGAACTTCCAAGTTATATGCTCTTCAGCAATGCTTTGCGACAGGATCGTTAGGTCTAGGTATGCGACAAGACCGCTAGGGCTAGGGCACCTTGAACTAAATTTAAAAAAAAACAAAAAAAAAACTGAATTATCTATTTATTTCTATCATTTATTTTTTACATTTTTAGATAGAAATCGAATATTTTAGCAAGTACTTCCCAAGAAAAAAAATTCAATAGAATTTCTATAAACTTTTGAAACATATAGCCTATAGGAATTCTATAGAATTCTATAGAACTTCTATAGAATCTCTGTTAATTTCTATAGAACTTTTTTTTCAACTTTTTTTTCTATAGATAAAAAAGTTGTTTAGCAATTTCTACAGACATTAATAGACATTCTATAGAAATTCTATAGAACTTTTTTTCCTGGGTTGACATTATCTGCTGGATTTTGCTTTAAGTTTCTTTTACAATTTAAGTTCCTTTTATAATTAGCTTTTAATATTAATAATAATTGAGTATTAAATTTTAATATCAATAATTTTATATCAATTTTAATATCAATAATTTTATATCAATTTTAATATCAATAATTTTATATCAATTTTAATATCAATAATTTTATATCAATTTAATTGATATAAAATTATTGATTATTATAAGATTTATATCAATTATTAACTTTTAATAACTAGCTGCTCAAGACATATTATTCGACATTTTGTTCGTGTCATTTTGTTCATGTCATTTTGTTCATGTCATTTTGTTCATGTCATTTTGTTCATGTCATTTTGTTCATGTCATTTTGTTCATGTCATTTTGTTCATGTCATTTTGTTCATGTCATTTTGTTCATGTCATTTTGTTCATGTCATTTTGTTCATGTCATTTTGTTCATGTCATTTTGTTCATGTCATTTTGTTCATGTCATTTTGTTCATGTCATTTTGTTCATGTTATTTTGTTCATGTCATTTTGTTCATGTCAGCCGAATTAGGCCTAAAATTTTGTCAGCATATCATGCTTAAAAACGTACAGCGGATCAAATTGTTTGCCATATGAGGAACTTGAGGACAAATTTCTCAGTTTGAATATACTTATATACCATTTGACTAGTGAAAGTTTTGCAGGCCTGGTAATTGTGAAATAATGCTGGCCTGGCAATTGTACTTATTGCTATATACTTATTGCGTTTCATTGTCTTTAATCGTTTTCTAATTAACGCAAAAACGTTTTCATACAACTTAAGTATGAACAAAAGTGTGGAGTTTAAAACTTACCTGTAAGGTACTAAACTCAAATACTAAAAAATTCAAACCTACAAGGACAAAATATAAAATTTAATTGAAGACGCCTAAAAAAAGAAAACTTTGCAGTAAAATTCCTAAAATTATAAATTTATTGCAGTTGCAGTATAATTGCTAAAACTATAAATTTATAACACGCGTAAAAACTCAAAAAAAAAATATATATATATATATTATTTTTATATATATTATTTATATATATATATATATATATATATATATATTATTTATATATATATATAAATAATATATAAATATATTATATTTATATAATATAATATATAAATAATATATATATAAATAATATATATATTATTATTGTAAAATATTACGAGCTGATGATGCTGGTATCCATAACCCAGTGAAAATTTCTCAAAATAAATTATTATTTGTATTAAGAGAATTCGTATTGTTTGATGTTTTCTTATTAATATAACATACACTCTTATACACGATGTCTACACTGAAATCATATATATATATATATATATATATATATATATATATATATATATATATATATATATATATATATATATATATATATATATATATATATATGTATATATAGGACCTTCGAGAGGGAGGGGCAAAGGGGGAAAATTGACCCGGGCTCTATGCTTGAAGGGACGCCGGATCCGTTGGTTTTTTTTACAATTAATAGAAAACATTTTAATGACTGACAATTAGAAATCTTCTTAGTTTTTGTATTTGAGATTGAAATTTTAGTATTCGGAATAAAAATGCACACGAAAAAAATTACTTAAATTTTAAATTATATAATATTTTTAAAGATAAAATAGGACTTAGTTGTAATTGAGTTAGATGGAACCGGGCGTATACCGTTAGCCCATCAACAGTTAGCCATGCCAGCTCGTGCTGGTGTAAGATGATGCGCTGTTCTATGGGTGAGAAACTTGGTTGTTGAAGAAGTTGAAGCGAACGAGGCACATGTTTTCCTTTTCACGATAAAAGCGCTAGTTTTTCAAGTAGTATTTGACTGTTGAAGCAATAGAAAAAACTCATTTCTTAATATATTTCTTGGTAGAGACCAGCCAGTAGCTGGCTTGTCTCTACCAAGACCCAACCAGTTATCAAATAATTGAGTTTTTGCATCTCTGCTGTCCTCAATATGTGTATATTACTGCACATAATATGTGTTATTCAATCACTTACTGGCATATATTCAGAGCTCCAGAAGTAAATAAATTCTGAGACAGCTAAATAGAGGACAATAATTCGTTGAATTTCGGGTGTTACTTTTAACTCGGCTTCTAGAAATTTAGCTTTTCTAGTTAACTTATTACAAAGTTCTCTCAATATCAATTTAATTATTTATATAGTTATTATAACAAATTTAATTAAAATTACTATATACAACTATGTTTGCAGGTGAAACAACACACGTTAATAAGAAAGAAAATGGAAACTTCCTTGCTGGTATGGAGCTTATTGGTTGTCATAACACCGTTATTGAATCCCACTTGAAAAATGTAAAACGCTATTTACAAGAAGGCTTCAGAATGAGTGCTCTTCTCTCCGTTGTCTCAAGATTGTTTCATCAAAAAAATGGTGGTGTTATCCAAAGTGCAGCTGTTGAAGAAATCTAGGATGGTATCTATTTTACAATCATAATCGATGGTACCCTCAATATATTTCACACTAAGTAGATAACCTTTGTTATTCGCTTTATTCTTTGTGAAAGAGAAACTAATTGCTGGCAAATCTAATAACAATTTTTGTGTGTTAAAGCTTTCAAGATGAAGAATGGAGTCGATATAGCAAAGCTTATCATTGATGAGATTTCAAGGCTAGGTAATAATATTTTAAACTGTTGTGGTCAGAGATACGATAATGGATCTAATATGTCAGATGCTTTTAAGGAAAGCTCAAACCTTAGTAAAGCAAAATTATTCGGAAGCTTTTTACATTTCCTGTAGCGCTCACAGTCTGAGGTTGGCTGGTGAGCACGCAATTGAACCAGCCATTGAGATTAAACACTTAATCAGACTATCTAAAGCAACATTAAAAACGTGAACGTTTTTAATGTTGGTTTAGATAGTCTGATACAGCAGATTGATGTAAGAGTTGAGGGGAGCAGGACGATTGGAAATACGTTTTCATTCGTCTGATTTATGATAACCTTTATGTTTAAAATAAAGCTTGAGAACTTGAACATTTTTCTCCTTGAGACGAACAAACAGAATCTCATTGAAAAAGTTTGCTATTTTAACAATGCCCGCAAACAACTTTTAAAATTTAGTACAGCAACGCAATCAAATCTTTGAGAAGAAGCTTGAACGCCTGTTTCTATATATTTGCATCAAGCACCGGATTAACAAGACTATTCCTGAGTGGGTTGCTGGGGGTGAGCGATTGTTTAGTAAACTGAAGATTGTAAAAGCTCTCTCCTTTTGCCCATGGGTCAGGCCACATTACTGATATTTGATTATTTTGATTGAAGAAGATTTTGCTAAAAAGGTGAGCTACAACAATGTCGTCGATCCTTGGGCGGCCAGAAAAGCTCAAAAAATTCTTTAAGACTTTGTTGATTGATTTTTTTTAACTAGTTTTAATACTGATGTTTTGGTTCATAGGTTAGTTTTGATCAATTAACCGTTTCTTAATCCACCTAATTAATAGTAAAGCAGAAATACAATGTGCTGTATCAGAAATAGATTAATGGTTCGTTTACAAAGCTTTAAGTTTTGTAATTTCTTGATTTAAAATTAGGCCGCTGTTCTCCATTTTTGACCCGGGCGCCATTGGCGCTCTCGAAGGCCCTGTATATATATGTGTATATATATATATATATATATATATATATATATATATATATATATATATATATATATATATATATATATATATATATATATATATATGTTACTGTTACCCGCAATACCAGGAATTAGCTAAATGCTAATGTTTATAATATAATTTAATATTGCAACTCTGAGTTTCATGTTTTATCACAATCATCAGGCAAGTAGTAAAAGTTTAATTTTGCTACGATTTGTTTAGTGGACGTTACGGTTTATATTTGTATTTTAGATCGTTACGGGACAGAAATTGATTAGTAGTTAGGTTAATAATATTATTAATTTGTTTTTAGTTGGCTAATAATTGTGAAATAGTTATATGTTTAATGTTGTTTAAAATATTTTTTATGTGTTAGTGTGCATTATTTGTGTATTAAAAAATAATAAAATAAAAATAAGAATTAAAATTGATATAAAAATATACATAATATTATGAAATATATTACAAAAGCTGTGTATGTGAGTAATTTATTAGTTAGCCTAGAGATATATGGACCAGATTAGTATAGTTATTTTTATTTATAGTTGTTAGTCAGGTTTGTAGCGAGCTTTGTAATTTTTTAATAGGAATTTATTTTCGTGGCGGCACTTTGATATAATTTCGGTTCTCTTATTTAACAGTTCTTCAGGTTTTGGATATGATATAATAGTAAATTTCTCATACAGACATAGTGGGTATCTTTTGATAATATTTGAGTAGGGGGGTACTGATTTGAGAATAGACCATGTTAGCATAGGGGTTTCATTAAAATTGTTTTTTAAATCACAGACATAGTTTGATAGGGCGGTAGAATTTTTGTATTTAATATTGTTGAATGATGATTTGTGGTTGTTGTATCTGATTTTCCACTCACCTTCCGTTAATCCTATATAAACTTTGCTGGGTTGGTTTTTTGCTGCGATGATGCATTTATATATAATATTCGTGGATTTGCACTTACCATTCAGGGGGCATTCTGCTTTATTTCGACAGTTGCATTTTGGATCATTATTTTCAATTCTAGGGAAGATAATTTTTTTGTTGTGGTTTTTTATAATTTTTTTTATATTTTCAGTGCAACTGTAGCTTACCTTTACAGTAAAGCTCACTTATTTTTATAGTTTTTTAGGAAACACTTAGTTTCATGCCTGCATTTAGAAATCATTTTTTTATGTAATAAACATATTATGTTCACACGCGTAATTATTTCAAACTTTATTTGTAGACATATGCATTTTTAACTCTCAGTGTAAAAATAGAAACTAATAATTTCATTTACTCGTTTAAAAACATCTCTATATTTCTATAAAAAATTTTTTGATTAAAAAAGTTGAGCATTTTATTAAAAGAATTTGTTGGAAAACACTTTTATTCTTAAACCAGAAGCAAACACAGATGACGTAATTAGAAATAACCAAGATAATGATAAATATGGATTTAAAACAAAAAATACCCCACCTTTAAAATACTCCACCTTTTATACCTTATTTAGAAAATTTTTAAAATGACTTATTACATTTATTTAAAACAATAATGTTTCGGCATATTAGTATATAATACTAATTTCGAGGAATTAAAGTTAGATGTTGAAAAAAATTAAATCAAACCCTAATATTTTGGTTAACTCTGATAAAACAAATAACATTTACCAACTAACAATAGAAAACAATAAAAAAAATCTTACGCAACAAAGTTACTAATTCTTGCGAAAAAGCCCCTAAAAATGCAATTCATTTAGATACCCAAAGCATCGTTAAAAAATAAACCATGACAACAGAATTGAATTAACTGCCCATGCCCATGTTTTTCTAACACTAAAAGATCATAAACCAAATTTTCAAAACAAACTTCTTTGAAGGCTTTTGGTTCCCTCAAAAAGTGAGATTAGACATGTAAGCAAAAGTAAATTGGAAAAAATTAATAATATTCTTAGGAATAAATTAAATTAACAACAGTGGAAAAATACCATTGATGTTATAAATTGGTTCTCTAAAAATCAAAAATCAAAAAGACTGTACATTTATTCTTTTTTTTTTTTTTTTTTTTTTATTCTTTTTTTTTGCTCGTTTACATTTGTCGTATTTTACAAACAAACAAACAAGGCATCTGAAAGAAGATGCCTTTTACAGCTTTAGACACTTTACAGCAAAACAAAAATGAATAAAAATTTTTTTTTAATAAACAGTGTAAATAAATCTGACGATGCTATATAAATAAAATGAAACTTCGTGTAAATAAATCTGACGTTACTATATATAGAATCTATATCATTTATATATAAGATAAAAACAAAAATTAAAATGTTTCATAAAGCGTATTTTACAATAAAATAAAAGTTCTAAACAAAGATTACAAAGAATCAATTATAAGTACTTGACTCCGTCATCAATAGATAAAATAAAATTTTTCGGTTTGTATTTGAAAGCGGGATAAGTGTGAAACATATCAAAATTTGACAAAACAATCTTATTCTAAAGATACGGTGCGCGATAAGCAATACAAAACTTATTAAACTTGGTTCGACAAAAAGGTTCGTATATGAGAAAATTATTTCTAAGTGTATTTTTATTTATTGGTTTTTCACATAAGAGATCTTTAAAGACAGTTAAGAATAAGTCGTTTTTCCACAAATACATAAAGCATAAGACATTAGAATAAACACATTAAGCTCATATATATTGAGAATTATCATTTCAATAAAAAAAGGTTTGGAATGAGTGTATCGATCCGCAAAATTAATTAAACGGATCGCATGCTTCTGACGGCGGTAAAGACATGGTAACTTACTTTTTTCTGTGCTTCCCCATACAATACTTGCATAATTTAAATAACTATGTATAAATGAGTAGTAGAGTTGGGTTAAATTTTTTTTACTTAAATATATTCTGGATTTATATAAAATTCCAATGCTTTTGGAAATTTTTGTGTTAATATAGTCAAGATGCGCTTATATGTGTTAATATAGTCAAGATTTGTGTTCATATAGTCATTTTGATGAAAACATCATATTCCATGTGATGTTTTCATCAAGAAAAACACCCCAAAACTTTGTGACATAGTGTCTTTTTATCTCAGTATCATCAATAATAATTTTGGGCAAATTTGGGGGTAAATAAGCTTTTTTTGAGACAGGATGGAATAGAATCCATTTTGTTTTGTTACTGTTTAGAGTTAGTTTATTGCATTTAAACTACTTGGATATATTTTTAAGTTGCTCTTTCATGCTAGAGAAGAGTTTGTAAATATCATTATTGGAAAGAAATAAGTTGGTATTATCAGCAAACATGATACTCATTAAATTTGAGGCTTTATTTAGGTCGTTTATATAAATCAAGAACAACAGTGGTCCCAAAATGGAGCCTTGGGGAACGCCACATGAAATATTTAGAAACTCATTAGAATAATTATTATTACTAAAAACAAACTGTTTACGGTTTGATAAATAACTTCTGAACCATTTTATGACTTTGTAATTTACTCCATAGTATTTCAGTTTTTGTATCAAAATTTGATACAAAAACTGAAATACTATGGAGTAAATTTTCAATTTTTTGATGCAAATTTACTTTCTGCGGATGCAACATTTACGTTTGTGTTAGAAAATTTTGATGAGAATGAAGAAATTGGCCGTGAAATGAAAAAAGAGTTTGAAGTTCAAATTAATCGAAGAAGAACTGTGGTATCCGATGTTCTTCAATATTTGCATAATGGGGGTAAAACCAAAATTCACAAGAACATTTTGCGTCGCTCGAAAACTGAAATAACCAAAATTATCATATCCCTAATCCAAAGACTTAGTAGTGAAGTAGCATTAGAAATAGACCCGACAGTATCTGAGTCTACTAAAATGGATGACGATAAACCTATCGAATCATTGGAAACTCAGTTATCCTTGCAGGAAATTCTTCAGCAAAAGATAAAGGAATCACTCTCGGAATCACGGTCAAAAGTTCTACAAAAATCATCGATTCATTCCGAAATTCGCAGTGAAATGAAATTTTGGGATGAAGGGGGATCCCGCGGTATGCTTTTGGAAGATCTTTACAAAAGTTTATTAACAATTCCACCAACTAGTGTGGAGTCAGAGCGCGCTTTTTCCGCTGCAGGAGCATTTTCAACAAAAATTCGATCAAGGCTCAACGACAAAACATTGGATACTTTGTGCTTTTTAAGAAGCTTTTTCAAAAATCAAAATGAAAATTGAACTTTCATTTTGCAATTTTATTTATGTAGTTCAAAAATATTTTAATATGATATATTTCCTTATTTTGTAATTTGTTTTAATTTTATTGTTTTGAACTAAATACATTTATGTTAAAAAATAATGCACTTTCTTTTCTTTATATTTTTTAAATTCTTCTATAATAATTCTGGAATTCCGGATTTCATCTCCTGTAATTCCGAAAATCCGGAATTCAGTTTTTTACAAAAAAATGGATTCACTAGACAGTATCGAATGCTTTCGATAGGTCGATGAAAACACCTAAAGTATATTTAGATTTTTCAAAAGAATTTGAAATTTCACGTACAAATTGGATAATTGCATGTTCCGTAGAATCGTTTATTTTAAAACCAAATTGGTTGACGTATAACAAATTATTAGAAAGAAAATAATTGTATAGTCTATTGTACATAATGCGTTCTAGTATTTTTGAAAATGTGCAAAAGACGGAAATAGGAAGATAATTACTGATATTTTTTTGATCTCCCTCTTTTAAAATAGGGGAACTTTTGCAATTTTTAATCGGTTAGGAAATACTCCTTGATGGATAGACGCCCCATATACTTTAAAAAGAATATCTTTTAATTGTTCAAAACATTCTATAACTATATTACCGTTTATGTCATCTACTCCGCTTGCTTTGTTTTTTTTAAGTGATTTGAATGCTCTTTCAAATTCTCGAAAAGATAGTTTAAAATATAATTCGTTGGAACCATTGCAATTATCAATCTGTACTAGAAAATCGTTAAATTTTGCTTTGGTAAAAGGAATTTTATTTGCTAGTTTAGGACCGATGTCAATAAAAAATTTGTTAAACTCATGAGCTATATCTCTTGGATCACATATACGTTTGTTATCAACAATAGTCATCTGGGGGAGAGAACCTGATTTTCTTTTGTCTACCACTAATTTTGTTCATTACTTGCCAAATGCGTCTTGAGTTATTTTTGAATTTATCTAGGAGTTTTGAGTAGTAATTTTTTTTCAAATTTTTACAAACTTTTTCAAATAGATATTTGTAATCTTTATATATTTTCTCATTTGAAGATGATTTTGTTTTGAGATATTTTATATACAGCTTCTGTTTTATCTTGGATGATTTTTTAAATCCTTTTGTTACCCAAGGATTGTTTATATTTTTTGGAGTTGGTTGTTTCAATATTCTTTCAATAATAGGGAAGTTTGCATCATATACGGAGTAAAAGGTTTCAAAAAAATTATCGTAAACTTTGTCTGCATTTTCATTGAAGTTAATATGCTTCCAGTGCAGTAACGATAATTGGTTTTTAAACTGGTTTATATTAGTATGGTTAAAAATGCGTGTTTTAATTTTGATTGATTGATTTTTATTTTCATATTTTGAATTAAGTGTAAAAAGTATTGGAAAATGGTCAGTAATATCAGATTTTAGGATAACTGTTTGAATATCATTGTTGAATATATCTGTTGTAATAATATTATCAATCAAAGATGGCGAGTTTTTTGTAACTCTGGTCGGCCTATTTATTAAAGGAATTGCACCCGTTTCAAAAAAGGAGATAGAAGAAAAGTTTTTAATTTTGTTATCTTCATTATACAGAAGACAATTCATATTTAGGTCCCCAATAATGAAACTTTTTTTTTTCTTTAATACCTTTTTTAAAAATACTTTGTTCAAAAAAAATGCTCAAGTTCTCGCTCACGCCGTCAGGTGGTCGATATCAACAGCTTAATAAAATGTTTTGTGATTGATTGTTTATAATTTCTATAGTTAAAATATTTTTATCGCCATCAGAAATCATTCCTAACGTAATCAAAAATATTTTCATTTACTTAAATAAGGACTCCTCCGCCGCATTTATTTACTTGTCTTTTGAGCGCATTAATTTAAAATGTGGAATATTAAAATTAGAATTACTAAGTCATTCGAAATCCACGTTTCAGTTAAACAAACTATATTAAAACAATTTTTTGTTTCATCTAACAAGTTAAGAAGTTTTTCAAAATTGTTATTAGGACTTCGAATATTTACGTGTAGAATTCTAATTTTATTTAAATTTTTGTCGTAAACATTTTTAAAAAGAAACCCTTCTAATTCGCATGGATAGTGATATAAGCAATCCGAGCAATTTTTTATATTAGCAATTATTTATATTGTATTATTATATTAATTTTTTACATTTTTATATTAATTTATAATATATAATTTTTTATATTTTTGTCAGAATTCAATTCAGTAAAGTTAAATCTTATAAATTCAAAATCACTTATTCCAGCCATTTTTATTATTTTTTTAAATTCATCAGATCATTCATTTTAGAAAAGTTTATTTTTAAAATTTAGTGTAAGGGATACGGTTTCTAAATTCTCTGCATAAAATTCTATCATATTTAATAATAGCATACTTACCTTCACCGCGCAATCGTTTGACCTCTTCCCATAATTTTTTGCGACTCTTGATCGTTTCATTCGCGAAATCTTCTTTGATAAACACACCAGTACCTTTCAAGTTTTTAACGGCGTTTAGAATTTTGTTCTTGTCCTGATAGTTTAAGAGTTTCAGAACTATTGTTCTGGGTATTTTGCTATCTCTTGTTTTTCCTACTCTATGTGCTCTTTCTACAACTACATCGCTGTTTATTTTAAGTTGGTTTTTAAAAATATCTTTTACTGTATCTTCACAATCAGTCCAGGTTTCATTCGGGTTTTTTTCTACTCCATCTATTCGGAGGTTATTTCGTCTAGATCTATTTTCTAAGTCGATTGTTTTTTTGCTCAAAATATTCAACTCGTTATCATAGCATTTCTTAATTTGTTTTATCTTTTCTATTAGAAATTAAATTATCCAATTTCTTGATAATTAACTTTTCTATATTTTTAAACGAATTTTCCATGTTTGTAAAATATTTTATAATTTTTTCAATTTGACATTAATGTTTTTTACCCCTCAATAACTGAAAATTAAAAAAAAAAAACAATCGAATTTGCCAAAACCCACACAGTTATTCCAAAAGAAACAATTCGTATAATAAAACATTGCAGAAAAACCTTAATTTATTTTATAAAGGAAAAAAAAAACATTCATCACTACTTTGATTTAACTATGGGCAATTCTGATGGAGTAGAAATTTGTGAATCTGTTGAACAATTTATTTTAGATTTATTAAGTAAAATAATAAATATTAATGATTTATGATTTTACTGCGATGATAATTTAATAGTAATTTGTAAAAAATCTGGTTCAAAGCTCAATAATATTAGAAAATTTTTTTTTAAATATTGGCTTTCAAATTAAAATAAGCATAAAACAAAAAATTGTATATTTTCTTGATGTCACATTAAACCTCTCTGAAAATTTGTATAAGTCTTTCAACAAACCAAATGATGAATTATTGTATATTAATATTAAATCATCCACCCAAATTCTAAATTCTTATTTCAATTGATAACTGGCTGAATAAAAAACTCCTCTAAACGTGTTTAAAATATCCCCTAAAAAAAAGGATTTTAAAATCTTGAATTTAAATTTGACCCTGAATTAAAGAATGCAAAAAAACGAATATAACTAAAAATATAATTTGGTTTAGCCCCCGTCCGACCCCTGACCCTCATATAGCATATATGTTTCCACTAACACAGAATAATTAAAATTGGTTGATAAACGTTTCCCGCCCTCTTATAAATTGCATAAAATTTTTTACGTAAAAGTCGCGCTAATTTAGTTTTTAATTTAGTATAATTTTCAAATAAATGACAATTTTTTTTAAACATTTAAACAACATGTTTCATCAATCACAATTGACATCATCAGATATAAAAATATAAGTTACAATTTCTGTATATAAACAATTTTTTTTGGCTGCATTAAAATTTTATTACATTTTTATAAAAAAAGTAGTTACCAAGAAATTTTACAAAAGAATCTGAAAAGTATGAAGTAATAATACTATTAATAAAAAAAAGTTAGTTGAGAAATTATATTGCTATAGAGTTGTTGTATAATTTTAACTGTGTATTAAGTAAAGGTTTCGCCATTTCAATATGAATACCCTCCTTAATTTTGTGCTCATGTTTAGAGGAAGCTCTGTCAATAATGGAAAAAAAAACTAAGTTTGTTGAACTTTTTTAATGAAAGATAATGCGTGTAAATATCAGAATTATCAGAATTTAAACGTTTGCAAATCCTTGTTGCGTAGTGCTTAAACGGCCTTATCAGAATTTAAACGTTCTGAAATTCTTGTTGCGTAGTGTCTAGTGGTTTCACCAATATATCCAGAATTACAACTGGGACATACAAATTTATAAACAACAAAGGATGTTAAATATTGGGGTAAGGAGTGTTTTATAGAAATCATACTACTTATTTTAACAGGTGTAAGAACTAGTCTTGCTTTTATGTTATCTTTATAATATTTTTAAATATATTTATTTAATGATGTTGACATATGTTTGAAATTCTCGTAATTTAGGCATTTCAAGGTTAAAAAAATGAATAAAAAAAGTTACGCACCCCAAACTATTCAGATAAAAAAAAATAAAGAGCTTGTAGAAAAGAGTTCTTAGACAACAAAAAAGAAACTTGAAAATAAACATTGTTATCATAAAAATAGATATAAGTGATCATTTCGTTGTTTTTTAAACAACAAACTCTGAAAGCTGTGTAATCGAAAATCCTTCACATTATGAATGAGGCAAGTTAATAATGACTCGATTTCACGTTTTCGAAAACTTCAAATCATTAAAGAGAAAACAAAAGCTCAATAGTAAAATTTTTTTAAAAAAATCTTTAATAACGAAACGAAATATAAAAATTACAAGAAATATTAAAAAATCAACCTTTAATAACGAAACGAAATTTAAAAATTACAAGAAATATTTAAAAAAAAAGAAGAAAGCAATATGAAGACTAGACTTAAAGCACTTGATCGAAATCGGTCGGTTTTGAATTTGTTCATCCTTATATTTTAAAAGAATGCAGCTCGTCAATATCATACCCATTTATATTTAGTGTTCAAAAAATCGATGGAAACAGGTACCCTACCAGATATGTGGAAGAAGGCAAATGTAATGTCACTTTTTAAAAAAGGAAATTAAAAGCATCTAACTACCGACCGGTCTTTTTAACTTCTATACCATGTAAAGTGTTGGAAAGAATAATAGCTGATTGTATCATGCAACACTTCATAAAAAATAATTTACTTTCAAAAAACAACATGGTTTTATGAAAAGTAAGAGCTGTATAACAAACCTATTAGAATACCTTGATATTTTAACAGATGCGTTCCATAATGGAAAACGGTAGATGAATTGTACACAGACTTTAAAAAAGCTTTCGATAAAAAAAGTTATTACCCAAATTATTGACTATTGGTATTTCTGGTAAACTTCTTAGGCGGATAGTCTATTTCTTAGCTAATAGAAAACAACGAGTGGTTTTAGGTGAAATTGTGACAGATTGGGTTGATGTATTTAGTGGTGTACCACAAGGGTCTGTTCTAGGTCCACTCCTTTTTCTAGTATTTATAAATGATTTACCAGAAAATTTTTTTAATGAATGTCGTTTATATGCTGATGATAATAAGATGATTGCGCCTATTTCAAAATAATTCACAATTATTTCAAAATGATATAAATAAACTTGACAAATGGTCTGCAAAATGGAAATTAGGATTCAATTTTGAAAAATGTAAAACTATGCACTTTGGTTCAAATAATAAAGAATATTTATATTTTATGAATAATAACAACACATGAATGGAAATCGAGAAGTCAAAACTAGAAAAAGACATTGGTAGTTATATATCAAGTGATTTGAAATGAGCTAAACAAGTAAAATATAGTAAAGCAAATAGTTTGCTCTCACTACTAAATAATACATTCAAGTACAAGGATAAAGATCTAATAAAAACACTGTATTGTACGTATGTTAGATCAAATTTAGAGTTTTTGATTCAAGCATGGAGTCCATATTATACAAAAGATATTCATGAACTAGAAAAAGTTCAACAAAGAGCAATCAAAATCATACCAGATATAAGACATCTTGAGTACGAAAAAAAATTGGAAATTTTGGGTTTGACTGCTTTGAAGACTAAACAGCTAAGAGACGGCTTGATCCAAATATTTCATCCAAGCATTTCAAAATATTTAAAGGTATTGAAATAGTTGATATTAAACAAAATCAAACAATGAACTCTATTTGCTTGTCAGGTCCTGCATCTAACATTGGAGGAGCAAAACATCGAATAAAACCTGAATTGGTCAGAAATTGTTTGAAAAGGCAATATTTTTTCAACAATAAGGTCGTTGATGGAAGGAATAGTCTATCAGCAAAAGTCGTTCAACCTATTACAGTTAAAAGGTTTAAATCAAACTTGCAATCGGTCGACTTAGGAGCAATAACAAACAAGAGAAAAACCAAGAAAGCTTATTAATAACATTTTATTATTTAGTAACTGAATTAACTTGTTCAATAATTAATTTATACCGGCTGTCATAGATATTGCCTGGCACTTTATCTCAACAGCATTAACTATTATTATTATTGTTATTACTATTATTAAAATAATTAACATTTTGCCAAGAATTTCGGTATTTTGTTGTAATTTCATTACAAAAAGCTCTAAAACATTCGGGAATGAGCATATGGTTTGCAATTAACATTTTTTATTGTAATTAATATGTAATTACTTTTAAGTTTACGCAGTTTTAAATGTCAACATTTGTCTTAAATAAATTTTCGTGAAAATGTGTATAATTTACACATAAAATACACATTTTATAACATAAAATACATAAAATACACATTTTAAATAGTAATTATTTTTAGGTTTAAGCGGTTTTTAATCTCAATATTTTTGGGATATTGAAAAATATAATTTATCAATAAAAAGCCTTTTAAATAAATTCAAAAATTATCATTTTTAAAAGAATAAAATATTATTATTTACATATATTCAGAATGTTATCTATTCTAGTCTACTCAAGAAGGAAGATAAGTCCCAAAGTGTAATAAGAGAAGTTCCATTACCTACTGGTAACTTCATCTTCTGATGGAGTTTACCAATTGGGTTTAGCAATTTAGATACCTTCGCAAAGGTAACTAACGAGGAACGTTCGAAGAAAACACATGCAAAGAAATACTTGAATGTTATAACAAACTTGAAATGATAATGCCTGTTGAACTGTAGCCTCTCTTAAAAAAACAATGAGATTGTTTATGGTGTAATTGGCTTTAAATTTAACCCAAACTATTCAGTTTTTATTATTCAGCATTTGATTTTTGCTATTTTAAGATAAAACGTGAAATGTTTACTACCAATACGTTCTAGACATACTATGTTCCTAAATTATTTTTAGGCACATCTGATGTTTTTGACAAAGTTAGAGTTTCTTTAGAGAATGTTTATGTATAAATAAAAAATTAGTTGAAAAGTTGGTACGAACATTTACGAATATTATATAAACTACGCCTTTGTGTCACTTAAGCTTAATACGCAGAATTAATTTTTACTTGTTAAAAACAACAAAAAATTATATTCTAATACTAAAAAATTAAAAAAAAAATAAAATCAGTGTAAACAGGCCTTTAAAATTAGAAAATATTAATTAGTCTCAACGTAGTTAAGGCGAGTTAGTAAAACTTAAATCTTAAAAACTCATCTTTGACAATCTTTTTGAACATCTTTATGATTTTGATCAGCCGTCTTACTTAAAAATGCTTTAAATAAAATTAAAATATGTCTGTAATTTGGACGTGATATACAGCGATATCAATACAAAGTGATATCGTTGGACGTGATATACAGCGATATCAATACAAAGTGATATCGTTGGACGTGATATACAGCGATATCAATACAAAGTGATATCGTTGGACGTGATATACAGCGATATCAATACAAAGTGATATCGTTGAATATCTAAAAGAGCAAACTTCTTGATATCAAAATCTTATAACAAAATCTTATAACAAAATCTTATAACAAAATCTGATAACAAAATCTTATAACAAAATCTTATAACAAAATCTTATAACAAAATCTTATAACAAAATCTGATAACAAAATCTGATAACAAAATCTGATAACAAAATCTTATAACAAAATCTTATAACAAAATCTTATAACAAAATCTTATAACAAAATCTTATAACAAAATCTTATAACAAAATCTTATAACAAAATCTTATAACAAAATCTTATAACAAAATCTTATAACAAAATCTTGATATCTAAATCTTATAACAAAATCTGATAACAAAATCTTATAACAAAATCTGATAACAAAATCTTGATATCTAAAAGAGCAAACAAAAATTAGGCCATTATTTTTTTTTATTTTTAATTTTTTTATACATGTTTTATTTTACAACTACAAAGTAATTACAAGTTACCAATCACTGATTGGCAGTAAAGATATACAAATTTAAATCATAAATATAAAGTTCAAAATATACGAGGTAAATAAAAATATAGTTGCTTACAACTCCGAGACATGAATAAAATAAATACCAATTACAACAATATAATAACGTGTCAGTAAAAATAATCCGAGAAATATATCTCTATAAAACTCCAATTAAAATAAAAAATACAATAAATAAAAATAATCTGCTGATTTTTTGGAAGAGAGTTTAGATGTTTCACTATAAGTTAATTTACCACATTTCAAGATAATGTTAGTGTATAAATATGATAAAAACAAAATTTGTGTAAGATTGATAAAAAAAAATACTTATTTGTAGTCATAGGAAGCTCGCAGGAGACTTAAGTCAGTCTTGTCATCGAGTACCTATTTCTGAGACGTGTAATACACATAAAAAACCAGTTGCATACGTGGTATATATATATATATACGTGTTAAATATATACCTTGTTATTAATATTATTTTTATTATCGATTTGTATTAAAAGTTAAGTTACATTTATTTATTTATTCAAATTTAAAAAAATTCTTTACAGTTGTTTAATTTGATTATTGTAGTTTTTAGCTTTTTTTCAGAGAGTGTTCGTTGTTCAAGTTTAATAGTGATTCGTTTCTGGAAACTAATTTGTTAAATAAATAGGGACCACGATATGTAACTGAGAATTTTGAGAGTCTTGTTGTTTCAAAAGGTATCTTAAAGTTGCCTGTTGCTTTTGTATTGTATTTATTTATATTGTTTTTAAAAAAGTGTGCTGTAAAAACCTCTGGAACCAGACTAAGTTTATATTTAAACATGAAAAGTATATTTTGAAAAATATTTATTTGGAATATATTTAGAGCGTTCATTTGTTCCAGTAAGGGTTGAGCATGAGTAAATTTGCTTTTGCTGTATACTAGTCTTGAAGCGTGTTTTTGGCGTAAGTAAAGTGGTTGTAATTTAGATTTGTGCTTACTGCCCCATGCTATATTGGCATTCATGAGATAGCTATGTATGAATGAGAAATAGATAAGTTTGAGACTTTTTTGTGACAAAAATGGTCTTGCCTTGTAAAGTAAACCTATGTTCTTTGATATTTTTGTGTTTATGTAGTTTATGTGGGGTTTCCAGTAGATGTGTTCATCAATTAGAACTCCAATTAACTTTGTATTCAGAGCTCTTTTGATGGATATATTTTCTATATTAGTTGTTGGTAGGTTCAGGGGTATTTTTGTAATTTGTTGATTAGAGTGAAATAGTATATACTTAGTTTTTTCTATATTGAGTGACAGTTTATTTGATTTAAACCATATGTTAACTTTTTTTAGTTCAGCATTTGTTTTTTCATAGAGGTCTTTGATTGTCTTTGACGAGTAAAATAAGTTTGTATCGACGGCAAATATTATAGTTTTAAAGATATTAGAGGTGTTTGGAAGATCGTTTATATAAATAAGAAACAAAAGAGGAGCAAGAATGGAACCTTGGGGTACACCATATTTTGTTTTTAGTAAATTTGAGTTGCTTTTTCAATCTATAATAACACACTGTTGTCTGTTATTAAGGTAGTCTTTAAACCAATTGAAAGCTTGATTTTTTATACCATAGTTTTTCATTTTTGTTAGTAAAATTTCATGGTTGACGGTGTCAAATGCCTTTGACAAATCAATAAAGATCCTTAATGTGAATTTTTTTTTTTAAATGATCTACTTATCCTATTTGAGAGGTCAAGGATTGCATGCTCAGTTGAGTGTAGCGTTTGAAAACCATATTGACCTTTATTGATAATTTTGTTAGTTTTTAAATATTCATTTAATTTATTATAGATTATTCGTTCTAGGAGTTTTGAGAATACCAAAAGGATAGAGATTGGTCTATAATTGTTTAAAAAATTGGTTTCTCCTGATTTATAAATTGGTATAATTTTAGAGATTTTTAGTTTATCAGGTACAATACCTGTTGAAATTGATGAATTAAATATTTGGTAAACTGGATTACGTATCTCCTCAAAAACATCTGAGACTACTTTGCAAGAGATATCATCGATTCCTGGGGACTTTATTTTAAGTGATTTAACAGCTATTTCAAGTTCGTCTTGATTTATTTCATTGAAATTTAAAGAGCAGTGTGAGCCTGTTAAGTAACTTTTAAATGTAATATTTGGGCATTGAATTTTTGATGCAAGATCAGCACCAATGTTGGCAAAGTATTTATTAAATTCATTGGAAATATCTCGCTTGTTGTTTGATTCACTTTCATTAATTATTGCTCTAGAAGGCATTTTGTTAACATTAAATTTACTTTTACCAATAATTTCCTTCATAATGTCCCATGTCTTTTTTAGGTCACCATTAAATTTTTGTATTTGATTAGAATAGTATAAAATTTTGTGTTTTTTTTTTATTTTTTCAAATAGGTTTTTGTATTGCTTGTAAAGGGAAAGGTTTTCTTCGCTTCTATTTTTTAAGTATATTACGTATAGTTTTTGTTTTGAGGATTTTCTTATTTCTTTTGTTATCCATGGACAATTTAAATATTTTGTTTTTATTTCTTTTTGTTGAATTGGAACACTTTTATTATATTGTAGGATAAATAAATTTATAAAGTTAATGTACACAGAGTTTGTGTTTCTTTAATCACATTCTTGGTAGACAGTTTGCCAATTTGTTGCCGATAGCAAGTCCTTAAATTTTTGAGTAGACGTTTTATCGATAATTCTTTTATAACATAAGATTTTTGAATTATCAATTTTTGTGGAATTTTGTGACAGTGAGAAGTATATTGGAAAATGATCTGAAATATCTGTTTTTATTATTCCTGATTTTAAAGAAGGATCTTGTATTGAGTTTGTTAATATATCGTCAATAGCAGTAATAGATTTTGAAGTTACCCTGGTAGGTTTGTTGATAATTGGGAAGATATTAAGCTGAAACATGTCGTCAAAGAAATTTTTAGTAATAGCATGCTTGTTGTACATTAAAATATTTATGTTTATATCTCCAATTATGAATAACTTTTTCTGTTCTCTATTTTTTGTAATTATATATTTAATATAATTTGAAAATTCACATGTATCACCATCAGGTGGTCTGTAGCACGTAGGAACTAGAAAGTTCTTTGAGGCAGTGTTTATAACTTCCATTGTGAAGACCTCACTATTGCCATCAGAGATTGAAAGGTCATTTCTTATCTTAGTGTTTAGATCATTCCGTATATAATTCACAATTCCTCCTCCTCTTTTGCAAACTGATCTTTCTTTAAAAAATAATTTATAGTTTGGAATTTGCAGGTCAGAGTTTGTTTCTGCTGCTTCGTCAGAGAACCAAGTCTCTGTAAGGCAGATCATACCGAAAGCATGTTTGCATTCAAGGAGAAAGTTTTTTAATTTGTCTATATTAATAAGTAAACTTCTGATGTTTATGTGTATTACCGTAAAGTTATTTATAGTGGTTTTTATTTCAAATTTAAAATTTTGTCAAAATATGCAGAATCGGAGTATTTTTCGTTTTAAAAGCTAAAGTCGTCATAACGATTATGTGGTAAAAATTTATTAGCAATTTCAAAGATATTTAAACGCAGCGTTTCAAAGTCTATTGTTTCATAAGCCGTAATGATTTAAAAAAAAAATAAAAACTAGTTAGAAAATGCGCTCGCTTAAAACAGCTGTTTACTTTTTAAAATCTCTGCAATAAATTTAATTAAATTTAATGATGGCGTACTTACCAGCCTTACGAAGTCGTTTAACTTCCTCCCACAGTTTCTTTCGATGCTCTATTGTTTCTTTCGCGTAGTCTTCGTTTATGTATAGGCCAGTCTCTCTTAATTTTTTTGCGTTATTGAGAACTTTAGTTTTATCTGAATAATTCAGCAGTTTGAAGGTTATTGTTCTTAGTAACTTAACATTTCTTGCATTTCCAATGCGATGGGCTCTTTCAATTTCAACTTCGTCTGATATGTTAAGTTTGTTTTTAATTATTTCTTTTATCGAGTTTCGACAATCATCCCAGCTTTCACCTTCTTTTTCCTTTACTCCATCGATCCTTAAATTGTTTCTGCGTGAGCGGTTCTCTAAGTCCACTGTTTTTTTTACTAGATAGTTTGTATCATACCCTAAATTTGTTGTAATTTTTTCCAATTTTTTATTTATATTTTCTTCTTGAAAGTTCAAGCTCTCTTTAATTTCGTAAATTTCTCTTTCAATGATGGCATCTTTTGAACTGCTTTCTTTTGCTTCATATTCAAGCTTGTCGAGTCGTCCTGCGAGAATTTTTAAGTTTCCACTTATTATTAATATAAAGTTTTGTTCTTGTTCTTTTAATAATTTGCTTGTTTCTGATAGTATAAAAGTTTTTTGTTCTTCAAGCTTTGTTGTTAACTTTTCGATGTTTTTTAACGTTAGATCCATATTTTATTTTTTTAAAAAGATAAAAACACGTCCGTTCGCCAAAAAGTGATTCAAATTATCCAACAAAAAGAAGCAGGAAGAAAAGTATAACATAAGTACAAAAATGAAAAAAGATGTTCTATTGGAAAGCAATAAATCAAACATTTGCTTGTTAGTATTTTTGTTAGTTGTCAATACAATCCATTTGACAATATATAACATAAGCACAGTGCTTATGTATAATAAAACATACATAATTACATTCTGCCTATCAGGTTATGAAAATTAAAACACTCTGCAATTTTTGTTTTAAAACTGTAACATAACCACAGGGCCACCTTCTGTGACTGCTGCAATTCATTGGTTCGTGCTAAGTGCAAAAAAATAGAATTGGTATTGTTTTAACAGTGTATCTAAAAACATGCCATTCGGTTTGTTTACTGATATTTAGCTGTTGTTAACATTATCATGCAAGCATCCACAAACTCCACCCTTAAATTTTTTTAAGCCTCTAATTTATTCAAGAAAAATAATTAGAGAACTTGATACAATCTCTGGTTCTGCTATAAATTGTAAATTCTATGTTATTGACTTAAATAAAACTGTCAAACCTTATTCAGAAATATATCTTCACCTTAACATTGATAAATCTAATCCTAATTGTAATTACCTTGCTTTGTTATGCTCTTACTCGTTTAATCCTTCCATAATCCTACCTACTTGTATAACAGCTAAATCTTAAACACTCATTGATAACATCTTTATAAACTTTTAAGCTTCTAATTATCTCTCAGGCATTATCAGCTTAAACCAAAACCTTACATTCCTGTAGTTTATTTGAGAAGAAAAAAATTGGGGTTGACTTATAAAAATAACCTTACCCCCCCCCCATATAGAAAGAGGGGTTCAAGGACTAAAATTAAACAATCTTACATTTTCATGTATATAATGTATATATATATATATATATTTAAAAGACCGTAACTATTTATACATTCCGTTTCAGAATGAGCCCGATAACGCACGTAAGAAATACATATTTTACACCTAAAAATTAAAACATAATTTTGTCTATATAAATTAAATTAAAAAACAAAATACAGTGAGCCGAAAAAACATAAATACTTATAAGTTAAACCGCAAAAAATTTAATACTACAGGACTTGAAGATCCAATAAAAAAATGCTAAAAAACTTAAAAATGCAATTGTGCAAATAATAATAAAAAATAAATCAAATTGTTTTAAGAAAAAAAGCTTAAATACAACCCCCCTACCCTATACAAACATTCAACAATAAAAGTGCGGCTCTTAAAAATGTGACATAAATATAATAGAATCAAATATTCACCCATATACTATCATAATGTTGTAAAGATCCCTTAAATTCAAGGGAGAAATTTTAATAGTCATTTTTATTTATAATATACAGGGAAAAAATGAAATAAATAAAAAACTCCGAAGTATTCAAGTTTTAAACTGAAAGACACCGTTGAGATTTCATTTTCTACACCTCTAAAGTATATTTCCTTTAATTGAAGAAAATCTCGCTGAAGTAAATATGCAAATCGTTTTTACGTTAGCATTAGTTAA